>NW_027526295.1:2307500-2582500 GCF_048455015.1 Haemaphysalis longicornis
TCATTGTGCTGCCAGGGAACTGCGAGTTCAACATCCGTACACGTTCTGACAAGCTGTGCCAAAAACCCTTCCTTGCCATTATGCACATTATTGTCATGCTCGCATAGACGCCCGTCTGTCTAACGTAGTTGACACCGCATGACAAGGGAATTCTATATACTACATTTTGAACACAATCTAAGAACCGTGCTTTGTTTTTGACAGAGCATCGCACCCCACGTCGCTCTACGGGACAGGTACGGCTAGCCAGCTGGGACACCTTATCAAGAGTGCTGAAACCAGCGTTCACGTTAACAAGTTATCGTATTTTCTTAAGGCGATGGGACACTGAGTGCATATACATAATTACAGCCGCCCTCGTGTTTCCGCTGTAGTTTGTCCTTGTGTGCCGCGGGAAGTGCTCTTAAATTTCTGTTTCTTTAGCATGGTCTGCCCTACAAAGAGAATCAATGGCCGAGGGTACCCGGCGACGTCTAGGCGCTCCGACTGAGCCAGAAGACTGGCTAACGAGGCGTGATGGCATTACCTTTGCAAAGCGTTCGAATGCACAATTTCTTAACAAGTCTGCTATGAGCTGATCTAAACGGCAGGATAGGCTTCTAGTTGCTGAGCATCTCTTGTTCGGGGGGTGTAAGTGTCCGTGCCCCCTCCGCAGCGCCTTTGATAATGATTGTGGCAAGATGCCCCTAGGGATTGGCCAACCAAAGAATCCATCACGAGATAGCTCGCGTTCAACCACCGTCGTCATCTCCCCGTAGGGGAAACGCTGAAGAAGAAGAAGGAGAAAATGACAGAGCTGCGAAGAGGAGGGCGTGTACGTTGCTTTCAGCCGGAGCACCAACGTCCACAATTTTAAGTGCGAATGCACTTCTTAAGCGAGCCTGAAGCGTCCGCCGCCGTCCGCATAGCAACAGCTGCGGGTGCGCGCGCTCCTCGTCTTCATTGGCAACGGGGGGAGATGGGCGCGCGCTGCCTGGCCGCTGACATGGCACATACCCACGTGGGGGATTGGCCAGGAATCTCGTCGTCTTCCTTGGCAACGGGGGGAGATGGGCGCGCGCTGCCTGGCCGCTGACATGGCACATACCCACGTGGGGGATTGGCCAGGAATCTCCTCGTCTTCCTTGGCAACGGGGGGAGATGGGCGCGCGCTGCCTGGCCGCTGACATGGCACATACCCACGTGGGGGATTGACCAGAAATCGGGCGTGAGAAGGGCGAATGCACCCGCTTAAAGGAGTACTGACACGAAATTTCAAAGCTGAGATCCGCTCTAGCAATCAAGTACAACGACAACACAAATAGGTGTCTGTGAATAAATGCATCTTTCTTTCTTTGTAGTTGTGTGTGTGTGTGTGATCTCTCTTTCGCGAACATTACCGAACCGCGCAAATTCAACTCGTGCATTCGCACTTTCACATTCTTCCCCTCGGGGAAATGCGGGGAATTTTTACCTCACCAACGCTGACGGAGGCTACTGATTCTACCACAGAGACGACAACATCGACAAGAACATGACGGACGAGTTTCGGCGCCTCGAGAACCACCGCCTACTCACCATCACACTACAGTACTTGCGTGCTTTTGCCACCGGTGTGGACCCGGATGCGGAATTCGCTCTTCCGCTACTAAGCACCAGATAACCCAACATAACGGCAACACAAAGGAGCCACACGGAACCCCCATGATTCTTCGCATCCTCATCAGATTTCCCCACGGGAAGATGTAAGTTTTTTCCTGAGCTACATTTTGACCACTATGAATTACCAACTAGCCCAGTGTACAACTGTACCATTAGCTTGTCTGGAACAAATTTTTGCATCATATCCATATATCCACCCAATACACAAGCGGAAAGAAAATAATTTTTTGAACGAGTAGGGAGATCTCTTGATACGGAAAGCTATGTCTTATTGCTCGGCGATTTTGTGTGTCTATGGAACGCAGATGGTAGAACGGTCCGTGACACCACGGCGCTACTGTTAAATAGAATAGTTCAAAAAATAACTTGGAGGACACTGGCCTGACGCTTTCGGCGGGTATGACAAATCAGTGCACGCACTTTCAGAACGTTAGCCTAGCATTATAAGATGTTTAAAAGTGCGACGGTGTTTAAAAGTGCAAGCTTGTCTTTAAAAGACAAAACTTTTCGTTTTCTGGCAGCAGAACTCACCACCCGTGAACCAACATCACCGATAGCAGTGTAGACTCGTGACTACGCGCCGACAAGCATGCCTAGCACCTAACTGACACTGCACTGACACCAGAAACGTACAATAGTTTGCGGTGCGGGTGAGGTTCGCTAAATTAGTGCCTTTTCATTTAGTGCATATTCCATCACCATGCTAAAAACTATTTTGTTATATGTTGAAACGATCTACCTGCCTAATACTTGCTTTGACTTTATCTTGTCCTTTATCCGTAGCACCCTGTACTGTTTCTTTTTTTTCTTTTTTTCTGTTTATTTATTGTACGCATACTTTCTGTCTTCTTTATTGTGCACTTTCGTCACCATGTCTGGAAAACCATATGTATATTCTGAAACCCGTTATGTTCATGTGACAATATTTATGATGTATAAGTTTGCTCGATTTTATACTTATATTGTTTTCACTCGTTTCATACCTTCCTGAACCACTGAACCCTTTACCCCACCGTTACCCCACCTATTAGATATAGAAGGTCCCCCCGACAGTCGCTGACTTTTGGACCTCCTCCTGTAACGTTTTCACCGTGTATTGTTCTTGGTGCTGTAATAAATTCAAATTCAATGCAATTCAATTCTTTGCCCGGCCAATTTTTCAGAAAAGGAGCAAAAACAATGGAGAGAGAGAGAGATTGAACTTTATTCAAGCATCCGGCGTGCAAAGGACACGATTCCCGGCCACGCAGGGCTGGGTCGCGTCCCCTCTATCTAATCACCCTAAGTCGCAAAAGTCCTAGGGCGTCGGGCTTAGACCCCGAGGCGGTTGGTCTCGGCGTCCGCTCGAGCTACTCGGAGCGCTCCCGGCCGATACCGTCGGCCCCCGACCCCCACCTCCCGCATGGGAGGACGGAGTGCCGGGAGGGACGGGCGGGCGCGGGGCCCCCTTTCGCCTTTGCAGAGCCAGACCCGCCTCGAGCCGCTGGATGGCCCTCCTCTGTTGTTGGGGCTCCGCAGAGCCCACGCATTCGCGCACGTCCGGTGGGTACGGGTCCTGTGGGTCCTGTCCATCCCCCCCACCGTCCCGTCAGCGTAGCGAATTCGTTACATCGAGGTTAACCGTGACAACCCCTTCGTTAGATAGACGTCACCCAAACACATGGATTTCAATAGGGCCGGCATTGGGGAATCGCATATCTTCGTTAAATCCAGGAATTTGTTACATAGAGGTTCGTTACATCCCGGTTTAAGTGTATTCTGCAGAAAAAGCCTCCAAATTGATTCATGGCGCGCCAAAGAAAACGTCCCCGAGCACCTTTGTGTCGCTGTTACTCAACTGCGCGGCGCAAAACGAGAGTCGTAATTTTGATTTGAATTCAGCAGATGGCACCAGCGGTTAAAAGCGTTTCATTCGCAAGTCATAAAAGGCATAGAGTTTCATACTAATATATACTAGAGGGAAATCTGGCGCCACTGTCTAGGGGAGCCGCGCTTCAGCGATCGTGCCGTCATGTACCTGGCAGGTACGTTCCACTTGTCCTTGGCATGGCTCATTAACAGGCTGAAACGTTGGCTATGGCTGCAAAAAAGCAACAATATTACCGTAGATGGTTCATAAAATTTGTTTTGTTATTATAACATTGAACCTCGAAAATGTCAGTAGTTTTTTTAGAAGCTTAATGTACAATGAAAAAAAAAGTAACTTTTTTGGTTATTTTGGCTTCGAGACAAAAAAGAAGCCGTATGGCTAGCGTAGCCAAGCAGGCCTGGAACCTCGCTAGCAGCAATGGTCCCGCGACTGCAGCGACAGATTTCCCTCTAGTATACATTAAAATGAAACTCTATGATAAAAGAGACTGACGCTGTTTCCAAGTTTAAATGAATGTTATAGAAAGGCCAACATCCGTAGGTTTACACCGTGTGAAGGGTTAGATGTCCCAAATCTGCTCCGAATGTTGCAGGAACGCACGAGGATGCGGAAGACGCACAGGCGCACTTCAAACTTTCGAAAAATCCGCGCGGCCATTTCTTAAAAAACCGAACGCAAGCAAAGATCGCGACTTCATTCGTGGGAAAGAAATTTGTAGTCCTTTGGGGCCGTTCTTGTGCAGGTAGCAAATTTGGTGCTATTTCCTAATACGTGCGAGGTCCAATTTTATTTTTGGAGCATTTACGCTTCGTAAATACGATGCCGCATAAGCTTGGTGGATGCCGGTGCAGCATACAAGAGAAAAAAATAACCTAGACATGCGTACATCGATTCACTAAAGTTCTCGTTTTAACGAAATAATTCGCGGTTCCCCTCAACCTGGTTAAATCGAGTTTCGATTGCATCACTGAGTTAACCCTTGCCAATGCACCCTTGTGGGCACGTAAAAAACATCGAGTGCATCATCATCATGTCCACCGCTGGCAGCGGGCAAAGATAGATCAGTAGTTGCTGACTGAACTTCCAAGATCAGCAAAAGGTGACCAACGACCGAGCCTACTAGCGTCATATACACACTATATAATGTATGCTTAGTTCACATGGACAAAAAATACAATAAAAAGGGAAACTTCGAGAGCTGCATTGCGGAAACCATCAAAATAATACACAGTAATTTATCAAACACAGAACACCTTGTCCAAGGACTTTCGAGAACCATACTTCTTGTCAATATCCTACCAGGAGAAAGACGGCGAGATAGGTGAGCTAAGGTGTGCGAACCGCCGAAAAAAGAAATGCATTTCTCCCCCTGTTCTAAGCGTCTTGAAAAAGATTTAACTGTTCCACGAAATGTAACTTCTCTACATCTGTGAAAGCGGAGTACTTTAGCCTTCAATAGCAAAGACATTTCATTAAATGGAGGGTCTCCCCAGGGAACCACATTCCAAGCTAGAATTTTTGTGTTGTCAAGGGGCGTGTCAAGTAGGTGTGGCTGTAAGAGCGACAATGGCAACTTTGTTTTACTGCGGAATGCATTAGGAAAATGTGCCGTTTTTGTAATAATGGGCAGAAGGCAAATGCCTTTAGATTTTCTTTTCTATACAATTTCGTGTATGGGAGGAAACGCGTGACGATTAGAAACAACTAGTGTAGCATGTCACACTGTTTATGAAGAAATTTCGATGCAGAAGAACTATATTGTAGCAGAAACTAAGTGTAGTGTTTACAAGGACGCAATTTATTTTAAAAGTTCTTGATCAGTATTCGAACTTACAACACTTATTTACAAGCAGGTGTCCCTCAAACCTTGGGTGACGGCACTGGTAGCGCTACAGCCTTCGGGCAGAACTCCTTGTGTACAGGCATGGCTAAATTCAAATCGGCAGTCTACGTCTACTTTTAGTTTCACGCGTTTCGTGTATTTGCAGCCCAGGGGCAGGAGGAGAAGGAATGCTGCCGCTTTTATGGCGGTCCCGAATTCCTGGCCCCCAATAGCTGCCATCGAGACGCCGTGTTTGAGAGCGAAGCTTCAGGAATGTGCGAACACAACCCAGATTCACCATAACGTTGTCGCTACTCTGGGGTATCGGTACGGAGACATCCGCTTTCTTGACACTTTTGTTGCCGCCGGAAAGGACGAAATTTTTTTGCTGCTCTTTTGCTGTTCCTTTGCTCACTCAGTTGTCGGTATCGAGTGTCCATCTTTCACACCGCCGGTGATAGCGTTTCGGCAGGTTTCGCAGGAAGAAAATAAAACGACACAAGGAACGTGCTTGCGTATTTTCATTATCGAGCAACTGACAGGACCTTGATATTGCAGGTCAACAAAATTAGAAAGGGCAATAAAGCGGTTGCCATGCTACCCTACGCATGTGGACGTCCAGAAAAACTGTTGTAAGCCACGAAAGATGGAGATGGAGGAGGGTGTTAAATGATTCTCATCGTCTCGGGGAACTTGTCGCTTGCGCTCGGCTAGTGTCTATCGGCCCTCTTTTCTCCTATTGTTCCCAGCCGCCGCCAAGATCTTTGGTCATTTCGCATAATCGCGGCATTTGTTTGCCCTGCGACGGTTCATGGGCTCCGTAGTTTTGTTGCTTATACGTTTTAAACGGTCAACTCTGGCAGGCTTAGCTTGTCTCCCTGTTCTGCGGCGGCGCGTGACCGATTTCGTTCCTCATGCAAATCAACGATAAGGCCTGTAACACATTTCAGCAGCAAAACTGTGTTCAAAGATGCGGCAAATGCTGGGTCCTGCCGAGCCTGACGCATGCGCTCCGTGTATTGAGCGAGAACGACTCCATTTAGTTACACTAGTCCTGCCTAGCCTTCACATATAATCAGCAGAGATAATCTTCCCCATGAACACATCCTGGACCAGAGCGACTCTCATTGTTCACAGGTGCCTTATCAGCCATAATGCGGTTTAGATGCTTATTTGTGGTTTCCTTCAACAAATTCTGAGCTCTATGCTCTACGTCTGTTTAGCCTGACGCATCCGTTCGGCGTCTTAAGCTTTGGCCCATTGGCGTTTTTGCCCACGGAGATCGTTTTTGCCCAAGGAAATGAAACCTTTGGTCGGTAGAGATATACAGCTCTTCCCACCATTATGACCTTTCGTCAAACACTTAGGAAGCATACCTGCCTGTGCGTTGCCTGATGGGTTCAAGTCGTCCTAAGTTCCTACATTCAAGTCGTTCCTACGTTGTTCATGACGTGACGAAACTCCTTCATTATGTAACAGTGGGCATTCAATGTATAGCGCTATGGCCTAAGAACATCATTTCCAACAGCTGTTTTTATCACCGACAAACATGCTGGAACGAAAAATTTTAAAAGGGCGATCAAAATAAAATACGTTTGTTTCATTTGATTAAAAGATTTGGTGCATATTATTAGCGCTGCCGCCACTTCGCTTCTGCACAAGTGCACTAAAAATATGTCAACTCCCTAGGGATCCTCGTTCTATGGGATATTATTTTCATTAACAAAGAGCGTCATGCCGAGCACAGCTACGAAAACTTCGATTATTTAACGCAGCAACCTGTAAAAAGCGGTTCCTATTTGACTGTGACTGAGGGCTCCGCCCCAACAGTGGTCTACTCTATCAACGATACCTCAGCTGAAAAAAAAATGGGGTTCGGTCGGCACCAGAATCCCGGGACGCTCGCCGCCGAGTCTGTACACCAAGCAGCCGCGTCGGCGGATTGCCTCAAAAGCGCGTCATCCCTATTTCATATTTGCCGCGCTTTCGAGGCGCTTTTTCAAAGAAAGTGCTACGAGTTGTGCCGCGCCTCAGCCAGATGGCGCCACGGGTCCCGCGACCGAGAGAAGACGCAGTGAAACATCCCCCTCGCGAGGGGCATGACCAAATACAGAGCATTTTCGGGGGCGCACGACGTTAAGTTGTTTGCGTTACGTTAATGTTGTTGAACTTGTAGCAACTGCTGACGAGAGAGCGCTCGTCAGCAGTAATTTGAATGAGTAAACGATATAAAGCGCGTTCGTAGCGTCCCAGTCTGTGTCGGCTTTGTGGTGCAGTGGGTAGAGCACCATGTACATTGCGTTCCGCCCGCAGGGTCGAGGGATCGAAACCTGGCGCCGGATAGTATTTTTTTTTATATAGTAGGGAGGGGTGCGGTGCGGACTATGGACGTCAACGCGGGTGACATCGTGAGTTACTGGAATGCTCTGCATTTAACAGGAAACGCTTGAACGCTTGAACAGGAACCTGACGAGGATGTGAAGCATTATGGGGGTTCCGTGTGGTTCCATTGTTTTGCCGCTATGTTGAGTGATCTGGTGTTTAGTAGCGCCAGAGGGAATTCCGTATCCGGGTCCACACCGGTGGCAAAGGCACGCAAGTACTGTTATGTGACGGTAAGTATGTGGTGGTTCTCGAGGCGCCGAAACTCGTCCGTCGTGTTCTTGCCGATGTTGTCGTCTCTGTGGTAGAATCGGTAGTCTCCGTCAGCGTTGGTGAGGTAAAGGTGGTTGGCGTTGGTGCACCGCTTGGAGCAACGTGCATGCCCTCCTCTTCGCATCTTTGTCTTCTTATCCTTCTCCTTCTTCAGCGGTTCCCCGACGGAAAGATGATCACTGTAGTAGAACGCGAAGCTGTCTCGTGATGGATTCTTTGGTTGGCCAATCCCTGCGGGCATACTGCCACTATCATCAGAGGCGCTGCAGATGGGGCACGGACAAGTGACATGCCCCCGAGAACGAGATGCTTCGCATCTAAGCGTTGGTAAGGTAAAGGTTGTTGACGTTGGTGCACCGGCTGAGAGCAACGTTCCCGCCTTCCTCTTCGCAGCTTTGTCTTCTTCCGCTTCTTCTTCTTCAGCGGTTCCCCTATGGGAAGATAACGATGGTGGTTGAACCCGAAGCTATGTCGTGATGAATTAGCAACGTACACGCCCTCCTCTTCGCAGCTTTGTCTTCTTCTCCTTCTTTTTCTTCAGCGGTTCCCCTACGGGAAGATGATGACGGTGGTTGAACGCGAAGCTATCTTGTGATGGATGCTTCGGTGTGCCAATCCCTAGGGGCATCCTGCCACAATTATCATCAGAGGCGCTGCGGACGGGGCACGGACTAGGGACATTCCCCTCAGAAAGAGATGCCTTGCATCTAAAAGAGATCCTCCGCATCTAAAAAATAAAAAAATAGAATTCATTGACAGTTTATAATATGCACCGTGCAATGCGCAATGGGAGCGCAATAGTTTTGGTTCGTTGGGTTTGCGAAATATACAACGAACGATGCGGGCCTACACGCATACCTGTCGATGAAAAAAAGCGTACTTTGGCTTTGACATAGGCGTGTGCACAATTGCGGGCCATCATCCAAATGCGAAAGCGTTATATCGCCCGTTGAGCAGAAAAGCCATATTCCAAAAACAACCGACGAGAGGGAGAGAGATCTCTTTATTGAGCCTTAACCGCGTTCGCGGGAGCGGTGTAGCCGTCGGTTTGAGGCCGGCGGCGACATTGTCAGCGCGGGTGACCAGAAGTATCTGGACCCCTGGGTCCGAGCTTCTCAGCGCGCCCTCACACTGCTCGTCACTGACTGTGGAGGGAAAAGGATCGTGAGGGCATTCCGACATAGAGTGGACCAGTGTGGCTGGGGCCCCACAGAGTGGACAGTTTGGCGAGAGGAATTGCGAGGAGTGAATGCGATGCAGTAGTGCTCGGCATGCCAAAGAGTTTGTCTGCAGGAGTCGCCATAAGCGCTTCTGATGGTTGATTAGCTCAGGGTGGGCAGGAGGGTACCGACGGCGAGAGAGGCGGTAATGCGTGATTATATCTTGGTACGTGATTAACTCACCCCTGGCTGACCTGGAGCCATCGTAGGGGACGAGGCTGGCCCCGGCACGGATGGTCAATCCTCGTGCTCCATTGTGCGCTGCCTCATTTCCCCCAAAACCAGTTTGCGGCGATGTCCAGACAATGTATACCAGGTCGGACGGGGGATTTCGAAGGAGAATTTTGGACGCCATGGACGATATGTACCCGTGGGCGAGGTTTTTAATGGCCGTTTTCGAAACGATGATTATAATTGTACGCGTCAGCCGGGACCGGGAAAAGCACCTCTGCCACTGCAGAGGTTCTTTTGCGTACGGTTTTAGAGTTAACGGGTGGGTCAAACGGGCTATTAATTACAGCGAGGGCAAAGGCGTCGTGATGACGGTATTCTGCCGCCTCCACATAAATAATGTCAGGTTTTGTGGGAAACGTTTTGGCCAGCGCCCATGCCCGTTGCTCCCTTCTACCTTCGTGGTAGGTGGGGTGCATGTTGCTCGGAAGAGGGCGGACACGGAGGTAGTCGTGGATAGGCCGGGGGATAGGAATAGCCGGTTCGGAACAGACTGGGGCCCTGATACCAAGTCGGACCAGTATATGCTGTTCAGTGGACGTAGTTGAGAGGCGACGGAGCTGATTGATATGGCGTACCTCGACCAGCTCATAGGCAGTATTATGAATACCGAGGCCCTCAAGTTTGGCAGTGGATGAACTCAGAGGAATTTGTAGTGACCTTTATATGCCTTTCTGATGATATAATTAAGTTTGTTCATTTCGGTGTTCGAAACACGAAGGTAGGCGAGATAACATGTTATACGACCAATAATAAAGGCTTAGGCAAGCCTGTTCTCAGTCTCCTTGAGACCATGGTGGGTCCGGTAATTCGTCGGATGAGTCCGATTGTCTGATTACGAGATAAATTTTGTGTTGCTGCGATTATGCTGCATGATAAGACCGAGGACCTCGAGGGTGAGCAGCTCTGGTATCAAATGTTCATACAGGTAAATTTTGATCTAGGGAGAATATTGAGAGGTCGTTTTGGCTTGTAGGAGGAGAAGCTCCAATTTTGCGAGAGAGCACACTGGGCCCCCAGACTGTGCTTCCTCATTCACGACATGTGCGCCTTGCTGCAATGTGTTTTCAATGAATGTGTCGCTACCACCAGTGACCCATAACGTTTTATCATCCGCATATAGGCTATGATGAAGTTGCGGTATCTTTTCAAGCCTTTTCGGGATGTTGAGCAGAGCCAAAATAGACAATAGACACGAAAGAACGGCTCCTTGTGGAGTCGCTACGGAAAAGAGAGTCAGCACGTCAGATTTATTGTCCCCTTTTAGAACGAACGCTGTACGCGCCGTTTGAAAGTTACGCACCTAGTTGTACACACGCTCTCCAGGAAATATTCTTTCCAAGCCACGCAAAATGGCGCTGTGGGTGACTCGATGAAATGCTATGGTGAGATCCAGCGCAAGAATCGCAGCAGTTTCAAGTCGGGTTGAAGGGGTGATTATCTTGCGGGAAAGTTGCAGAAGGACATCGTGAGTAGAAAGTACAGGGCGGAATCCAATCGTTGAGTGTGGAAGAGCGTTGATAAAATTCAGGTGAAGCGTTAGGCGGCCGAGGATGATATGCTCTAGGCCCTTACCAACAGATTAAGTTAGAGGTATGGGTCGGAGATGTTCTATTGTAAGGGGCTTTCCAGGTTTTGGGATAAGCGTGACCTTGGCATGTTTTTATTAGAAAGCAAGTGCCCCGCGTTCCCAAAAACAATTGAAGTAACGTGTGAGAGCCGATAATGAGGGATCGTCCAGGTTGCGCAGCATTTTGTAGGTGACTCCGTCTGGCCCCGGCGCCGAGCCTGGGTGAATAGCCAGAAGAGCGCTGCGCACTTCCGCCTCCATGATGTCGGCATCTAGGTTATGAATAGGTGATCCATGATAGGGTGGACGTTGTTGAGAGTCTGCGTGGGAATATATAAAAAGCAAGCTCTATCCATTAGTTCCTGATTTGCACGCAGGAATTTTTGTATGATCGTTCTGAGCCGATTACCCTGTTCTGTTTTTGTGCGAGTAGGGTCCACAAGGTATCTCAAAAGGGACAAGGTTGTCCGCATGCCAAGGTTGCCTTTCATGTTAGTTGCAAATTTCGTGCTACTGACTTTGAGCAAGTTCTACAGAACAGTTCTCTATTTCGTTATTTAGGTGTGCCATTTTCAGTTTTAATTTTCTGTTGCTCTTATTTTTCCGCAATCTGCGCTGGATGATTCGAAATGCGTTATGTAAGTGTTGCAAGTGGGAATCCACCGTTTCGGATGGAGTGCCAGGGTCTACAGCAGTGCTCGCGGTTCATGCGTCAGTAAGGAGCTGCTTTACCCACTGTTGAAGACCCGAAGGGGTGATTTGTGGAGGCTCGTGGGTTTTCCGCACCTCGCGAAATTCATTCCAGTATGGCAGATGTGTCTGCCGTGGACGGGGCCTCAGGGGGCCTTTTAAATTCACATCAGTTCGGACAATAAAGTGATCGCTACCTAATGAGTCACTGGTATTAGACCAGCATGCGCTGGTGACGTTACAGTGAAGGTTAGGTCTGCGGAGGAATCTCTCTGTACGCTGTTGCCAATTCTAGTGGGTGACACTGGATCTGATTCTGTAGTAAGCCGATGTGCTTGGATGTGATCCCAGAGGAGCCTGCCCTTGCGAGAACAGTGAGGGTATCCCAAAGCGGTGTGTGGCGCAATGACGTCGCCTACAATAATAAGACCATGAGGCCCTACAGTTTGCTTAGCGAGAGCAAACAAGTGGCTAAATGTCTGTCCTGTTGGACGAGGGCAGCTGTAGATGTTGAGAACATATAGGCGCTCAGCCTCCCGTTTACTTGGGTATAGAACCACTAAATCGTGGGGAATAAAAATGCTATCAAATTGTATTCGTTCGGCAGCGATATTGCGGTGGACTAAAACAGCTGTAGCATGATTATTATTGCTCTGAAAAGCCCTGTAACCTGGGAGCGTGGCCATGATATCTACTTCTTGCAAGGCTATCACATTAGGGGGAGATTCGGCTGCCTCTATCAGGAGTTCTAAGACACGCCGTTTACGACGGAATCCACTGCAATTCCACTGGCAGACACGAGTGGACCCCATGTTGTTACTGAGAGGCGGGGTTGAAGTTGGGGTTGGGAATAGGGATAGGGATGGAGAGGGAATTAATATTATTGACTATGTCCCGGATGCTGGAGCGCAGTTCACAGTGCAGGGCTTCGATATTGGCGTGCAAGTTTGTTACACTGGTTTGAAGTGTCTCATAAATAGTAAAGAATTCGGATTTCTGTTCCGTTAGCGCCTGCTTGCAGGAAGCCTCAACCTGAGTTATGTGATTCGTAACTGATTCTTCAAGGGAGGGAAGGACTGATTCAGGAAGAGAGTCGTCCGACACCGCATTACGCTTGGTAGGATAAGGAGTTAGGAAGGCGGGGGTGTCCGGCAAGGCGGAAACACGCGCTTTCAGCGCTTGGTTCTTCGACGAACAAGGGGCAACGAACTGTCGGAAAGTAACCACTACTTATGTGTTGTGATTGCTGAAGCAATATTGCCTTTTGAACACCGCCGTTAATTTTGCCTTTGAGAAGATTTGTCGACTCTGCTGACAATTGCAATAGATGATGGGTGGTTGCTCTACGATGCATCTAGATAGGAATCGATGAGTTTGTGCGAACGCTGTCTAGGACATTAGCGAAGCCCTTGGGCATATATGTGCAAGTTGTTGGTTGATAAGTTATCGTGGCAGCCAAGGCTAATTGATGACAGTTCCGTTAGCTTCGGAAAGCTGCTGCCTTCACCCCTTGGGAGTCGAAATAGTTGTTTAGGCGATTATGCCTTTTCACAAGATTACCCACGAGGGCAAACTAAAATCGCGCCTGTGTTTTACGGTTACAACCGATGGCCCTGTATTCAGCTATTATGATTCAGTTATTTCCTGGCTCTGTACTTTTTTGCTATGTCAGTAGGCCCCTGCCATATGCAGGAGCGTAGGGATTATGGAAATGAGAGAAACTTCCGGTGGATTCAGTATAGGCTAAACCAGTGTCACGAGGTAAGGTTACACAGTGTCGGCACTCTTTTCTACTATTGGTGGGTGTTGCCGTTGTGATAATTGGTCAGTTCACACCACGTGACATTTGTTTACACTGCGGCGGTTCATGGGCACCGCTATCTTGTTTTTTACGCGTTTGCCCTCGGTAAATTGTAATAGTCTCAGCTTGTCTTCCTTGCTCTGCGGCTGCGGGCCACTGGTGTCGTTTCAAACGCCAATCAGCTGGTGGCCCTATGGAGTGCATCGGCGTTACACTACGTATGGTTGGCACAGACACCTCGGTTGACAGTATTTACATCAGACCAGGAGAACCTTGGGACGCCGGCCACGTGGGCCGACTGCAGAGCCTCCTGGGATGTGACTGCCTTATCTGCGGGGACTTCAACGACCACCACCGGCACTGGAAAAGGCGCCGGAGCACCAGACGGGGTAGCGACGTCCTACATGCGTCGGTCGCTGCAGGACTGCTGATAATCAACACTGGCAGCCCAACCTTTGTCCCCCGAGCCTGTCAGACGTGCATTGACCTCGCACTGGTGTCCGAGCACTGTACCTACAACTGGGAGACGGCAAACTACACCTGGTGCTCCGACCACTTCCCGGTCCTCAGCACGCCGTCCTCCCTGAACCGGCGCTTTCACACCAGACGCTGCAGAGTGATCAACTGGACCATCTTCAGGCAACAATTGAGGGAACGGCTGGAAACCGCAGACGACAGCATCCTCCTAAAGCAACTTGTCCCCTGCACTGAAGCTGGCACTACCTACACCGAAGTGACCCGCGGAAAGGCGGTGCTAGATATTGAGGCGCTCAACCTTCGGGCCACCAGGACGAGAGCCCAGAATCAGGCCGTCCGCCACAACACCCCTGCCCTTTGGGCGGCCTTCAGACGACTGGACGCAGCAGCCAGACGGCACGCCGAGTAGCAGTGCAAGAGATGCTGCCAAAGCCTCTGCAGCTCCCTTGACAGCAGCCGGGACCCTGCCCGGGCGTGGAAGCTGTTAAAGTCTATCACATAGCCTGCCTGCACTCTGTGCCCAGTCCACTCCGTGGCCATAGGGGCAGGGATAACTGAGAAAGACCTAGCTGAGCTCTTTGCAGAGCAGTTTGCCCGTTACGTCAACCCGATGCACCCACCTCCAACGCTGGTCCCTATGGCCACTACATTCGGGCTCGCCCACACGAGAGTAGGCTGGTACCTGCTACCATACAGCGTCCCCCTCGCCGAGCCACTACGGAGACCAGCTGACCCTCCGGTAGAAGCGGCCTGCAATGCAGACATCACACTGGCTGAGCTCCTGACGGCGGTGCCCACGGGGGCACAGCAGCCCTGGCGCCGACGGCATCACCTATGCCATGCTGCGAATCCTCGACACCGAGCAGCAGCTGCGCCTACTGGACTTTTTCAACCATGTCTGGAGGACCAGCGCCATCCCTGAGGACTGGAGGACGGCTATTCTAACAGCAGTGCTGAAGGCTGGTAAACCTCCGAGGGAGCCTTCCTCGTATCGCCTCATCTCTCTGACCTCAGCGTTGGGAAAACTCATGGAGACCGTGGTCCTGGGCAGACTAGAATCGCTAACAAGCCTACGAAATGCTCTTTATGAAAAGCAGAGTGGCTTCCGAAGGTGCCGGTGCACCGCTGACGCCCTCGCAGATGTGGTGTCGTTTCTAGAGCAGGCCCGACACCAGAAGGAGGGGGCGCACCTCCTGCTCCTGGACGTCAAGTCAGCTTTTGACGCGCTGCCGCACCAGGTCATCCACGGTTCCCTTGACCGCCTGGGAGCAGAGGGGAGGCTCAGAGATTATGTAAGTGTCTTTCTCAGAGACCGTACACTGCGTGTACGCGTCGGCAAGACTCTGAGCGCCCCGCGTGGAGTGGGGACTGGCGTCCAGCAAGACAGCGTCTTGAGCCCCCTTCTTTTCAACCTTTCCAAGGCGGACCTTCCCAGGCGTCTTCCGGAATCCCTGGAGTACCAGGTAGAGATGGCCATTTATTCCGACGACGTGGCACTCTGGACCTGGGGCCCCACCAAAGTAGGCAGGCGGGTTCGCGCGCCCCTACAGGCGGCCCCCGACGCAGTTGCGAACCACCTGTCGAGTAAGGGACTTAGACTCTCCGAGGCCAAAACGGAGGCCATCGCAATCCATCCGCGCCCAGCCCAAGCCAGACGCACTGCTCCACTGCATCTCAACGGCCGACCCCTCTCCTGGCGACGCAAACTCGTGTACTTCGGCCTGGCCATCGACGAAACCCTCTCATGGAGGTCCGCCGTTGCGGCACAACTGGACCAAATGACCCGCGCCGTTTGGGGTATCAACCAGCTCATGGCACAGGGTAGAGGGTGCTCGCACCAGCGGGCGCTCCGGATCTACAGAGCCTGAGCTGTCTCGCGTGTTCTATACGCACTCCCCCTGGTGAACCTCCCCCTGTTCTATACGCACTCCCCCTGGCCCCCAATGGAAGACCCTGGAGCTGGCTCACCGAATAGCCCTTTGGCGCTGCGTCAGCCTCCAAAGATACTCCCCAGTGGTCAGCAACCTGGCGGAAACCGGAAGCTGGCCCATACAGCTGTTTGCCACGCAGACAGCGCTGCAAAATGTGGAGCACCTGCACCGAGCACCTGGAGGTCACCACCACTTGGCCAGACTTCGCTCGAGAGGCGAATCCGGCATGGGCAGCACGCCTGCTCTACTCCAGGACTATGTTGAAGTCCCTCAAAGAGCGTGCCTGCTGTCCCCACCGCCACCCGCAGCCGTAGCCCTAGACATCACAATCACTCTGCCAAGAGTTAAGTCCCGGGCGAGACTGCCAGAGGTCGGGATTCGCCAAGAAGCGGCTGCCCTCATAGACGTGGAACCGCCGGGACAACTGCTGGTATACACAGAGGGCTCGGTCCTTCAAAGTGAGGGCCGAGGTGCTACTGCCTGCACTGCCCCGGCCAGAGAAGCCCATCGGCAATGGCGGCTGCCGTTCCCTACCAGCTCCACAGCGGCCGAGCTGGCAGGCCTACACTTTGCCGCGGACATGCTGCGGGAAGATCCACCACCAGCGGCCGCCATCTTCTGCGACTCCCGGCCTACGCTACTTCACCTGAGAGAGGCATCTGCACCACGGGGGCGATGTGGCCACCTCGACATGTACCTAGTTGCCAAGCCACGCGACCTGCAGGGACAAGGCTGCAACCTCCGACTGCAGTGGCTTCCCGATCGCGTTGACATATCGGGGAACGAGGCTGCAGACTACATAGCCAAAGCAGCCCACCACTCCCCAATGGCCCCAGTTTCCGCGTTCCTGGTGCGTTATGATGTTGCCAAGGACGTCATCAGGCGAAAGGTGGCCGCCCGCCACCCCTGCAAACGAGTGGCCACTGGTGAGGCCCCGCGGCTCGTTCCCACCAGACGGATATCTCAAACAGAGCGGTCCCTCCTCCTCAGGCTCCGCACCGGCTGCTACAACACAGCAGCACGCCTCCACAGGCATGGTCGCAAGGCCACACCCACCTGTGGCCACTGTCCCGACCCCGAGACATTAGATCACGTCCCCTGCTCCTGCCCTGCGTACGCTGGTGCCCGGAACAAACTGGTGTCTGGGTATCGGCGGCTGGGGCTACCATCAAGCTCTGCAGAGGACACCCTCATCAAGCGCTCGGGGACCCTTCATGCTGCGCCGAGAGGCCTTCAGGCTGCTCCTCTCGCATCTCGACGAGTCAGGCCTCAACACGGGCACATGAACTGTAGAAGCCAGACCCCACCGGCTATCCACCCCCTGTTAACCATCTTGTGTGCGTGGTGTGTATGTGTGTGTGCGTTTGTTGTAAATAGTCTGTATGTAACATAAGTGTGTATGTATATAGTCTGTGCATTGCCTTTCATAGCCTGTTATAATATTTTGTTTTCTATTGCCCTTTTACTGTTTTTTTTTCAAACCAGTTTTTCCCCCGGCGAGACCTGTGCCCTCTGTCGAGATGCAAACTTCGCCTTGTAAATATTTTCATTTTAATAAACACTGTCTCTCAAAGACAACGCGCTTCACATAATTTCAGCGACAGAAGTGTGTCCGAAGATGCCGCGTGGCTGCGTCTTCGGCACTGTTGTTTAAAAATTACCTCGTTGTTTCGGCACTGTTGTTCACATTTGCAAGTGACACACAAACACACGCAAGCCCATGCCCACACGCATGTGTGTGTCTGCGCGTGCGTGCGTGTGCGTGCCTGTGCGTGTGCATTTGCATGTGTGTGTGTGTGTGCGTGCGCGTGCGCATGCGTGGACATGTGCGTGTGCCTGAGTGTGGGGTGTGTGCAGGTGGATGGGTGTGAGTGCGTGCGCGTGTGTGTGCGTGCGCGTGCGTGTGTGCATGCGTGTGTGCGTGAAGGTGCGCGTGTGCGTGTGTGTGTGTGTGTAAGTGGGTGGGTGTGTAGGTTTGTGTGCGTGCGGGTGTGGGTGTGCGTGCGTGTTCGCGTGCGCATGTGCGTGTGCGCGCGTTTGTGTGTTGTTGTGGGGGGGGTAGGTGGGTGCGCGTGTGCGTACGTGTGTGTGGTGGTGTGTGGGTGTGTGAGTGTGTACGTTTGCGTGTGCGGGCGTGTGTGTGCGTGTGTGTGTGTAGTTGGGCTGGCGGGTGCGTGGGCGTGTGTGCCTGCGTGTGTGCGTGCGTGAGAGTGCGTGTGCGTGTGTTTGCGTGTGTGTGCGTGCGTGCGCGTGTCCGGGCTCGTGAGTCTGTTTGTAGGCGTATGTAGGTGGGTAGGTGGATATGTGTGTGTGCGTGGGCGTGTGCGTGCGCGTGTGTGTGGGTGTGTTGGTGGGAAGGGGGGTGTGCGTGTGCGTGCGCGTGCGCGCTCGTGTGTGTGTGTGTGTGTGTGTGTGTCTGGACGCGCACGTGCGCCGCCATGATCATTGGTCAGTACAAATTACGTGACATTTGTTTACACTGCGACGATTGATGGGCGCAACGAATTCGTTGCTTAGACGTTTTAGTCGGACAAACTCTGGTAGGCTTAGATTGTTCTCTGTTCGCTGGGGCTACGCGCGCCTGATGTCATTCAGTATGCAAATCAAAGAGCATTTCAGCAGCGTTTCATTACCAGAACTGTGTCCAAAAATGCGGCAAATGGGGGGTCCTGCCTAGCCTAACGCATGCGGGAGGCGTCTTGGGCTAGACTACTTTACTTAGCGACACCAGTCTTGCCTAGCCTTCAAGGAAAACCTGCCAACATGATCTTTTCCAGGAACACTGGGGGGGAGGGAGGGGTGTCCCGTTGTTTACAGGCAATTGTTTACTTGTCGCATAATGCGGTTTCGGTGCTCGTTTGGCGGTTTCTTTTAGCAAATGCTGAGCTCTATGGCGTGCACCTGATTAGCCTAACGCATGCGATCGGCGTCTTAGGCCTTGGCGTCTTGGCATTTTCACCCACGGAGATCATTTTTGCCCACGGAAATGAAATCGTTAGGGGTAGAGGTATCCAGCTTTGTGTAAAACTGCCGCCGAGCAGTCTGAAGACAAAGGCTCTGCTGTCGAGAGCAACAAGGATCTCGTGCTTGTCCTCGCTTACTTCCTCGCACGCAAGTTATGCCGCCTCGGTAGCCGCGTTACGACTGCCACTAACGCACCACGCAGCGACACTTTGGTAGCATCCCTGCTGCCTCAACGATCAGTCTACGACGAGAGAGGAGAATTCACCGGTTTTTGTGCACGTTTGCTTCCCGTTCTAAGTAATTAACTATATTAAGGTTCTTTTGTTTGGATACAACAGTTCCCGATTGTTTTCAATAAATACGACCCAACTTCGGACTCTGAGTTAGTTGCCAAAGCGGAATTGAAACGAACTTCACAGAGGAATCGAATTGCTCGTTTATTGTTCTATTTAAAATAGTAATTGTCGAATAAAGAGCGCCACAGGTGCACACTTCTATTTATCCTCTGGTTACTCCCCTGCACACTGTCACAAACACATTGTAGTTATTTTCCAGCCCAAAGACAATGTTTTAAGTACTGTTTTTTTCTGTGGACTGCCAAAGAATGGAATGAACTTGTTGAAACTAGTATCGATGAATTTGAAAAAATTGATCTCTAACTGTAACTGAGCAGCAATATTTGCTTTTGTTTGCACGTGAGACCTTTTCTAGTTTCAATTGCGTTGTTATGAGCAATGACTTTCGCATTGTACTATTGCGATAGTTGTTTCACCATGTACCCCACCATGCTAAGGTCCCATGATGCGGCTGACAGTATTGCTACCTAAATAAATACAATAAAACTACAGCTTGGCAACGTTTAACACTTCTGAACGTAGTTGTACGAGAGGAAGCAAGGACTATGCATTCACACTGATCCACTAACGGTTCTTTGCTTGACCTTTCGCAGCCTGGCCTTTTGTTTTCCGTCGGACGATGAAACAACACGCCCAAACCTTTTCCTTTGAGGCGTCTACCTATCTCTACTGGATTGTCGGAGTAACCATTCGCTTGCGCTGAAAGCAACGCACAGACAGCCCAGCCGAGGGGTGATCGAACGCGAGACTGAGGGCATAAGCGCCGGAAAAGCAGCGCTTTCGTTAGCGTGCATCGACTGTTTCTGTAGTCTTCGTTCCTGTAAAATTAGAGCAGTATTTGAATCAGTTTAACGCTCGCTTAGTCACGAGGTCTGCTAGGGCTGAACTGCCCGCAAAGACGGCC
The DNA here is from genome assembly GCF_048455015.1 of Haemaphysalis longicornis. NCBI lineage: Eukaryota > Metazoa > Arthropoda > Arachnida > Ixodida > Ixodidae > Haemaphysalis > Haemaphysalis longicornis. The sequence continues at coordinate 2,327,633 of NW_027526295.1, forward strand.
CAGCTGCCGCTTGGGTATGGGCCTCGTGCACTGCAGTTTCAAATAAACATGTGGCGCCACCTGGGAGCGGCGGCGGAATTTTTTCTGAAGAACAAAATAAACATATACAGCAGTTCGCTACGCGGCTTAATTTAAACAACAACCGTAAAATAAGTATACAATTACCACGTTTTTTTAAAAAATTCAGTTGTTATAATAATAGAAATATTACGCTGACGAGTTGTGCGGGAATACAAGCCGAAATAATTTAGAAAGCGCCTCTTCTCCAATAAAAGCAGACGACAGTACACCGGTCAGCTGCCTGCGACGCCGACGTTCACGAAGCACATAGTAGCCGAAAAGAAATAAAAAGAACAGATCCATAAATGCATTTCCGTATGTGCACGCTATTTGGCGTAAGACCGCTGCAAAAAAAAAAAAATGCCGTGTATCCAGTGCATATTTTTGTAGCGCCTCAAATAGCCTTTGGTGTGCACGCATAAGAAAGTACATGGAACAACCCACGGATATGCATGCTTGAATTGCAGGTAGTCATACGAGCAAAATATGAAGCTCTAAAATGAAAGCAGAAACGTAAATAATCACGCTACACTGCGACAAAACCGTAAACAGATGGACACACACCAGCCACAATTCGGAGACTCGCATCTACACTTTTATTGAAAGGACTCAAATATCTCAAACATGTACAACTTGTAGTTTGCGTTTGAAAGGCGAGTTCAAGTGGGGCTTGTTGCGCAAAATATTTTTGCTGACAAAGATAACTTGCACCAGCACAACTATTCACGCTGGCATGTAGTCATGCCAGCGTAGTCACACAATCATCACGTACAACTCTGTCAGCTTTGAAACAATCTCCATTATTCAAAATGGTCTTATTTTATCAAGGGCACTCCGAATGCGAGAGGAATCATTCGTGCACAATTAAAGCTCCTGTTGTTCGATCTACCATTTCTGTGCCCGTGTCTATGTCGAGCGATAAACACGGTAAATAAGAGAGGCTTTCATGAAGGCTCACGGTAAATTGAGAGGCTTTCATGAAAGCCTCGTCTCGCGCATCTACGTCCAAAAGTATTCGCATATTAAGTACGCATTTATAAACCTATGAAAGCACTTCAAAAAGTATTGCGATATTTTCATAAGCCCATCCAACGAACTCATCGTAGTTTCAGCAGTTTGAGGTAGAGTTTACTCAAGCAGTTGGCATTTTCAAATACCTGCCTCTACAAACCTGAATCTTCGGGCTCTTGAAGCCGCTTATCCATGGTGTCGCAATATACACAGAAACCTTTCGCCGTTATTTCGCACACACAACACATCAAATCACTTCCTAACGTGTATACAAGGCACAGTGGAGTGTATACACGGGAGAAATTCGCTTCTGCAAGCACCATGAAGTCGCGTAGTCGGTCTTCTCCTCACAATAAGCTGTCCGCCAACTGCTTGGTTATGCCAGCAGTTCTAACCCAGCCGTTCTGATCTAAAGCTCAATAAATGAAATCCACCAAAGCGACCACAGCAACCAAGGCGTTCGTTACTGGCGTCGTTGGGACGTTATGCCGTTATTTCATGCTCTTCGGGGGCCGGCGGCCCCACAAAAAATTTTCCACTGGTGGAGCGATCACACCCTCCCTCACACATACATTATCGCTTCCGGGAGGCGATGCACTCACAGACGCACACTCCTGCACTCCTCTCGTTCTCTTGGTAACATCGCGGGCTTCCGTCTTTTTATTTTTATCTTTTATTTGGGCGGCGCTGCTAGTGTTCAGCGGAAGCCGTTGCGAAATGACAGCGTGACCGCGCGCTGCGCGGAGACAATCCCGCGCTTGTTTAGAACTGTTTTTTGTGTGATGCATCGCTTTCCTGTCGCCTTTGCGAACCATATTCTATTTAATAAAGTACCGTTTGGCTGTTTGTATCGCATGGCAACGGAATAGCGGTCATTTCTTCTTTCTCTTCTAATAAACGTACTGCGCGGAGTACTATCCTCCGGACGTCTTTTGCTCACGGACTTCAGAAATTATGCCTCCGTTGCCCGCAAGATGGCGCTGAACACAGCACATCAGTGGCGCCACCATACAAGCGCACGAGGCCCATAAAGCGCAGGCGAAAGAGCCGTTTCACCTCCGCGTAGTCACGGAGTTCCGAGAAAGGAGCAATCGAAGCGATAAGAAGGAAAGACGCCGCTTTCGCGCTGATGGCTGAAGGTCATTGAGACGAGGTAGAGGACTTCGGAAATATAGCCTAGTAAAGCTTTCGTTCTAAAAACAGCAAGCATCAGAGACAAGTCCGCGTAACAACGTAAGTCGGCAGGCTCACTCACCAGTGCACACAAACACCCTTCCCTCACCACTCATGTGTGATTGGTGAGTGAGCCTCGCCATCGTTTTAGACAGGCGAGTGTGAGTGCTTTTGAGTGCGAGCCCTACGCGCACTGAGCCCCGCTCACTACTCTCGAGTGCGAGCGCCACTCGCGGCGAGCCCGACTCACCACTCGCAAGTGCGAGAGCGACTCCGGGGAGCAGCGCTCACCACTCGAGAGAGCAGGTGCGAGTCGCCGTGAGCCCCGTTCACCACTCCCGAGTGCACTCGCGCTACTCGCGCCACTTGCGGTGCTTACCATGGTGAGCGCCTTGTGCTCGCTGTTGGTATTCGCCGCAGGAGCCGTTCGCTGTGATGGTTGTTAATGGCAGGATTGCTTTTTGCTTCGGAAATATGTCGTCACTGAGGTCATGCTACGGGGCACCTTAAAATTAATTTTCTGGTGGCGTGTTGATTGAGGAATACGATTTGGATGGCCCTCAAACGCCGTAATAAACCAATAGTGTTCGGTTTCCTTACTCATCGAGAGTCTACTGCACACACTCACGTGCGAGTGGAGACGACGAGTGGTGAGCGCGAGCGCGAGTGAGTGCGAGTGATGCCGGCGAATGGTGAGCGTGAGTGAGTGTGAGTGGTGCCGGCGAATGGTGAGCCTGAGTGAGTGCGAGTTGTGGTGGCGATTGGTGAATGTGAGGGCGAGTGAGTGCGAGTGGTGCCGGCGAATGGTGAGCCTGAGTGAGTGTGAGTGGTGATGGCGAGTGGTGGGCGTGACCGCAAGTGAGTGAGAATGGTCACGGCGAGGGCTGAGCCTGAGAGGGAGTGGAGCGAGTGCTGGACGTCGCGTAGTGAGCGTGAGTGCGAGTTGTGAGGGCGACTGGTCAGTGTGAGTGGTGCCTGAGGAAAAATATATTTTTCTGCCTGAGTGCGAATGAGTGTCGCCCTGTTTTGCCGAGGTATGGGTCCGAGTGCGAGAGCCAGAGCGAGAGCGCAAGGCACATATTCGCAAAGCCCCGCGCAGTTCGCACGTATGCAACGCCGCAGATACGTAGTCTGAGGGCTCGGTATCGAAAAAAGGCATTGCCCCGTGACGTCTTATTAACAAACGGAGCGCGGCTGCCCGAAGCGAGAAAGTTTGCTTGTATGCAAGGAAGCAAGGACGCGCATGCGCGCTGTGTCGGTCACGAAGGCAGGCCCCGTGCTTCCAGAGTGCGCAACCGCAGTTTTGGCTACGTGCACCCGTGGTCCAGAATAGTGTCCCCGACTGTACATACCGTGGTGAGTGGCGCAGCGTGCGACCCAGGCCTCTGCTGGGGGTGCCCGTCAGCGTGCCGGAGTCGCCAAATATCCCTGCACAGACAAACGAAAGGTTGCCGTAAACGATCGCGAGGGGCGGTAACCCATCGGCCGTACGAGCCCGCCGCCGACCCACCACCTTGGGATTATGACGGCTTGCCCAGAATTTTACTGCGATTAATAGACTTGCTATAGAGAATCCTCAATAGAATCCTATAAACATCTTATTAACATTCTGTAGAATATTTCTATTGAGTTTCCATTACAAATTGGCCACCGAGTTTAAATTGACATTTTATAGAGGCAAGTTGATACATCTTATCGATTTTGAATAGAGTTTCTTGTGAGTTTCCTGTAGAGTTTTTATTAAATTTACCCCATAAGCTTTCTACGCAATTCTTATTGAGTACAGTCATAATATCATGTTGCATGTGAACTAGGTCTGAATAGAGTTTCTGACGAGTTTTTATTAAATTTAGCTCATAAGCTCTCTACACAATTCTTATTGAGTACAGTCATAACATCATGTTGCATGTGAACTGGGTCTTAATAGAGTTTCTGACGAGTTTTTATTAAATGTACCCCATAAGCTTTCTACACAATTCTTATTGAGTACGGTCTTAATATCATGTTGCATGTGAACTAGGTCTGAATAGAGTTTCTGACGAGTTTTTATTAAATTTACCCCATAAGCTCTCTACACAATTCTTATTGAGTACAGTCATAACATCATGTTGCATGTGAACTAGGTGTTAATAGAGTTTCTGACGAGTTTTTATTAAATTGTCTAAATAAGCATTCTACACAATGCTTATTGAGTGTAGTCGACGCATCCTGTTGTGTGGGAATTGGGTATTAATAGAGTTTCTTATGAGTTTTTATAAAATTTTCTAAGTAAGCTTTCTGTACAGTCCTTATTTATTGCATTTTATAAACAAGCTTTCTAAAGAAGCTTTACTGTGCCCAATAATAACAACCTGTCACATATGTGCTGAGTTTGAGTTTGAATGAAATTTATGTTGAGTTTTTATTAACTCAATCTCAATAGGATCTCTACACTTTTTATGTCAGTAAACACTACACAATTCTTGTTGAGTCCAGTAATAACACTTTTTTGCACATAAGCAGACTTTTTGCTTAAGGTAGACTGTTCAGCAAGCATAAACGAGTCAGTGGAGAACTCTCAACACTTCCTCCATTCATGAAACACAAAAGCCGGGTTGAGGAATCTGAGCTGTTTATTTACAAACTTCACGATCATGCAAAGTACAGTGGATTCTGTGCTCACACCTCACGGGAGAGCATAGTTGATAGGGATGTTTTGACCCGGCCTATGTCCGCTCTGAATTCTGCCACCGTGTAGTCTGAAGAATGTAAATAAACAATTGTTAGTACTAACAAATATCATGAACACTTTCGTTAAAGGGACACTGAAGTGAATCTGTCAAGCTCCCGTTTTTGCTTGCACTGTGTAGACTGGCTCAAATTAGCACACTTATCATCGTTTTTACGATTGACAAATCGGTAATTATTTTACAAAGCGCGAAAGAAGAAAAACTACCATACGTGGTTTGCGGCGGCCGCACCAACTAAAGCTGTGACGTTAGGAGGAGCAGGCACCGTGATTGGACGATGCCCAAGGTGAGCAACCAAACAAGTTTCGGTTTCGGTTTCGGTTCTGTAAAACACAACCGGTGGCGTTGTTGGATGGGCATTCTCAATGACTCAGTAATCATCGTACCGCGCTTCTGCCATGTTGTCAGCTGTAAAAATGCATAAAGATAAGCCTCCTAGGACGGCTTAGAATCGTAGCATTCACTAGCCGAAACCTACGCAGTGCATGAACGCCCTCCGCGTACCCGTAGACGCCCAAATGTCATGCGCTTTTCCCCCATAATTGGAGCTTGCCTCCCTCATGCCTGTATCGTAAAAAGCGTGTTCGCACCAGGCCAAGGGTCTGTTCATTCTGGCCTGTGCCCACTGCCTGCAAGCAGTCGGTGCTTATGGCAACAGCACGCCAACGAGAACTCGCTAGCGCGCCATGCATGTGCCAGCCTGCGCGCGTTTTGTGAACTAGTTCGTGTAGCCATGAACGTTGCGGCCCAAAAAAAGGTGAACTCAATATAAAAAACATCGGCGGAAAACAAAAAACTTACAAAAAAAAAGCACGTACCCGCGGGGATTCGAACTCGTGACTTGTAAAACATTTGTGGTGACATACCCAGCGCCCCAGACTACTGAGCCACGGAGCAGGACGCGAAGAGCTTGCTAATATAGGGTATATATTGTAGAAACGGTTTACACTTTTATTTAGTTTTGGCATTTCAAGCAGCTTAGGTGACTATTTGTTGTACTGCGATCGTGCAGTAAGCGTCGCCCGAGTTTCCACAGTAGCTCACGTCTAGCAATTGCATTTCGTAGACGGAAAAGCGTTCGCAGATGCGTAGTCGTGCTGCTGACCGCTGTGCTTGTTCGCCCAGCGCAAAAAAGTGCTTCCCGCGCCCTAGTTTTACGCTGTACGGTAAAAATATCAGTAGATTTTATTTCCTTAGTACCTATATTGACTTCGCTGACTCTTCTCCCGCCTTCAAGAGGCCTTATATTTTCCTACTGGCGTACCAGTCAGCGAAGCGTCGCATGTGCGCTTGTGCAGCACTTGTGTGAAGCGAACTTGACTTGGAGCTAGATACAGTGTACAAACAAACCAAGTAAAGAAAGGCACATTATTCCATTCACAAACGTGTCCTGGCTTCGTTTCAACTAAGCGAACGAATTGCGACCAAGCAATTTTTTTTTAACCTCCTTGATTGCGACGACCTGCCGGCGGCCGGCGGACGAAACGCTGGGCCGACTGACTCTGTCGGCCGGGGAGCCGTGCAGTAGCGCAGCCGTGGCGCAGCCAATTGCCAGCTCATCCCCTCCTGACGTCACACGAAAACGCCACAGAAAATGGGCGAGCGTAAAGAGAGGAGGACAGCATTTTCGAATTAGTTTTTCTACTAAATAAAATCTCGTAAACGCGCCTAGAGTGGTCGAAACATGGCCTGGGGACTCCGGACTACAATTTGCGCTAGTAATCCCGCAATGTTTACATATCACTTCAGTGTCCCTTTAAGGCAAAATATTTTAAAGAATGTTTCTGGCAATACTGGTGCCACTAAATATGCAGGCTACAGCAGCATGCACATTTTTGCCCATAGTACAGGCTATGTAACAAGAGCTACCGCTGTATACAGCTCACCAATTGCGCCTGTGATCATGGACATTAGCACTAAAGCATGAAAAGCTTGTACCAAAACAAATGAAGCGACAGGAAATTCAAAACCGCCTCTGAATGCAGTCTTTCATTAGGGCTTGCTTGTCAGCATGATAAAAAATGGTCAGAACTTTTTTGTAACATCTTTTCTTACAGCGTTAAAGCAGTTACTCAAGCAAAATTTATATGTTCATTGCTTTTTCCAACATTTCTAGCAGTCAATCATTCCAGTCTGTCAATGCAAAGCAGCAGCTCTATTTAATGCAAAATTGAATCTTAGCTACAACTTGTATCCCTTTTCTGCAAAAATTCACAGCACTACCAGCTAGAGAAGTAACCTGTGACTACAAAAATCACTCAACCAGAACAGCAACAAGTACAAGTAAAAACTAACTCACCGATGACAGCCTGCACCCTGGCAGAGTCAAGTGCAGTTTTTGGCAAAAGGTCTTTGCGTGCATTGCACTGTTTCCCAAACAAGGACTTCCCCTTCAGCTACTCTTTTGTGAAAAGGTTCTTCAGAAGAGCCCTTGCAAATTTTGTAGCGTTCCCTGCGCAAGAATTCCTCAGGGCTTTCACTACTACCTCGCTCGCCAGAACTCCATGGCCAAGATCCACCTGCAAGATAATAGCAAGTTGTAATTTTGTCAGACTAATCAGGCCTCATAATGTCCACACAACGCATAGCAGGGGTTGTACAAGATTCAGGAACAAGAATTCAGGGATATTTAAGGATTTTCAAGGGTGCAGGAAAGCACGTGTGCTAACGTTTCACTACTGTTTTGACATGCTAAATGTCTGCTTCTTTACATCTCAAAAATGACCTCAAGAAAAATCTCCTTGGAACAGCTCCACCCTTCGGAAGTGGACAAGTTTACTCCCACCCACGGTAATACTGAGGGAGCTTTACAAAAGCCACATTATCTTGAACTTTTTAGAGCTGTGCAAATGGTCTTAATACAGTCTTGGATAGTGAGAAACATAACTCAATACACCTTGCTATTCTCACCCCCAAAATTTGTGTTCATTACAGGGAGGGGGGAGGTGGGGAGGGCAGATTGATGACTCCATACCTGCCAGGTTTCCCGAATTTTCCGGGAGACTCCGGAATTTTCATGGTTTTGTACGATTGTATGACCGAAACAAAAATCTCCCGAAAACGCACCCGTCTTTGGCCAAATCTTTTTCCTAGTCTGGCCACATTGCGCCTAGGTATACCTGAACACGACACCAATCAGCATCGTTATCAGTGAAGTGCTTAAAAAGCGTAGTCGCCCATGCGCAGACGGTGAACCTGTTCGTCCCATTGTTAGTTTACTGTTGATGGAAACGCAGCGCCACCGCCGCTTTCATTTACGCACGAGCACGGCCGTTCTGGACAGCAGTTCTGAAGATTTAGCCAGTCTCCAGTGGTGTAGCTTGTTGTTAGTTTAGACGAAAGAACAAAACAGTTCAGTTCCTGCTGTTTTGTATTGCGCTTGCACTACTATTTCCAGGACTTTCTAAAAGGGGCGGCGGTAGCCACGTCGAACACTTAAGTGGTGTAGCTTTTTGGTATTTTGGACAAAGAAACCATTCATTTCCTGCTATGTTGTAAGTAAATAAAAAAATGTCTGTAAGGTTACCCATTCTGTTGTTGCTACAACCCCGCCCCCCTCCCCAATCAGATCTCCCTAATGCCATCCCGGCAAACCTGGTAGATATGCGACTCTATCGGGTCTGGCCACCATCAAACCTGTCAAAAAAATATTCCAGTAAAGCTTAGGAGCTAGATGGACCGTGTTCTCACATTCATATTTTCGCTTATCTGTGCTCATTTTTATTTCACCCTGGAGTGTCAGCCCCATTTCTTTTCGAAGCGTAGTGGGGGATAGCTATGGCGGGGCACAGCAACAGAAATATGTGGAATTAATAACAGGATGAGGCAATGCAGAAAGCAGTATGGAAAATTGGAAGGGGACAATTCTGCCTCGTCCGATGCAGGGCTTTCGTTCCGTACGAGCCAATGTGTAAAGAAGCAAGCCTGTGCTCCCAAGATCACTTTAAAATGTAAAAGCTGCATAAAGCAGCACTACAGCACCCCCAAGCTGGCCTTAAATTGTGAAAAGCATGTTTTGGATAAGCAGTGTGCAGGGCCACACTGATATAAGCCACGAAAGCCCAGTCACGTAATCAGGTCTCCCCTTTGTTCCTCAAAGAAATCACGGGTGTTCAAGAAGGAAAAACTTCCAGGCTTTCAAGACCCTTGAAAATTCACTTCTCAATTTCAAGGGTTTTCAATGACCTGAACAAACCCCGGCATACCTTGCTAACAAGGGTTTTTGTTTAAAGACACACAACACGTACACTATAGCATTGCCGTAATTATACCACTATGTACACCACGTATTTTGAATGAAAAATTTAACTGTTAGTGGCCCCAAAAGGAAGTCTGCCAGAAAGTTTGTCTATTGTTTCCACGGCTGTATCATATTTGAGTAAAAATTAATGAATTAAAAATTAAATTGTACCATATTTACTCGCGCAATGATCACACTTTTTTTCCAAAACATTTTATGCAAATTTAGGGGTGTGTTTATTACGCGGGGTAAATTTCTCGCAAAAACATTGGAGCACAGAAAAGGCAAGCAAGTTGCGGGTCAAAATTTTTACAGTAGGTCTCGTGAACATAATAAAAATAATGAATAAAACATAATACACTTCCATCGCCAGCCGCTTTGGAAAGTGACGCAAAATGCGGTGTTTTCATGAATTACGGAAACGGAACGCTGCTGAACGAGTTCGCTGTGAGGTTACAACAGGGCGACCTATAAGTGGCTGCTGCTGTCACAGTGCGGGACATCAAAACAGGCATGGGGACCGACGCAGCAAGCTGAGCTGAGATTTTTCTTGTGAGTACACTATGTGCATTTAGTGAGTTTCTTCCTCATCAATATTGAACGCATGCTTGCCGAAGTCTGCCGCAATAACGCAGCCATGTTCGCTTGGAAAGGGAAGGAAACAGAGGTAAGCACGATCATCATCATACATTTCACATACTGCTGCAGCAAGTTCAGGGAGCGTTCATTGCGCGGGAAATTAAAAAAAATCGTATTTTGACGGCAAACTTCAGGGGTGCAATCATAATGCGAGTAAATGCGGTAAATCATTTGCAGTTACTAAAAAAAGGTGCATTTTGTTGACTTAAGGCCATCTTTGAGGAGCTTTGCTGTTGTTGAGGTCAAACAAGTGCAATGGCCCCGCATCACTACAAAAATTCGTGTGCCCAAATGATGGGTACCTCGCAACAGTGACTCCTCCAGCACATACATAGCTTCTCGCTGCCACTACTGGCACTATAGGTTCAGAATTAGGATGGTGCTAGGGAAGTCCACGCAATGGTTTCAGAGCCAACGTGAAAGCAGTACTTGATGCATGTGCAATTGATGCATGTGCATTAGGCACGACCAACTCTTGACATTTTCTGTTACTGCCCATCTAAAGAAACCACGTCAACATGCAACAATCAAAATCTCAAAATTCAGTGGCTTGCGGCCACTGAAGGTATTTCTGAAAACGTCATGGAAACAAGGTAAGTAACTGTTTTGGAAGTGGACATGACCATCACACAGGCTGCTGGAGAGTTCTAGCCCAGACACGTGAACATTCCAAACTAGTGCCCCATTACAGTTGTCATATGTTTTCTGTGATGTAATATGGGCAAATCTTAACTGCATTTCATGCAATACATGTTTGTAATAGATAAAAAAAGCCGGCAAAGGAAATACTGCCCCCCTTTCAGTTTTCATTTCCTTCAGAACAATAAATGGAAATAAATTTTTTTCAAAGGGCCTGCCTGGCAGCGACCGCCCAGGGACTTCTGGACTGAGAAGACCCCCCATTGCCACTACTACAAAAGCTAATATTGAAATAAAGTTTATTCCTCCTCCTCCTCCTCTGCAGCTAGATATTTGTCTCAGCAGTTTTAAGGGACCATCTAAGCCATTTCAAAAGTCCCAGTTAATACTTCTGCAAATAAAATAGTTGAACCTACACAAACTGCAAAGCACCCACACCTTGAGGTAACTTTATTGTAAAAAAAAAAACACCCCAAAAAGTGTACGCCCTTTAAAGGCTAACTGCATTCAAAATTTCAACCTCTTGAAAACATTTCTGTATCGTTTTCCAAAAAGACTGCAACATACAAAATATGACAGCCGAAATGCACGTATTGCGCACGCGCCAATGACGTGGCAGTTCTTGATAACCTCAGTGCACAACTTGTTAACTTTGATCATGATGATGTCTCTGTACTTTGGAACACTTTCAAAAACGTGTTATTTTTGCCTAGATCATTTCATACCCAGCAAAACTAAAAAAAACTAACAAATTCACCCCCTGGATCAATCGAAAGATAATTCACTTAAAGCGCACAGCCAAGCACTTGCGATCTAAGCGTTGTGCCCCTTCTCAACTTAATCTGCGCTTGCGCAAGAGATACGCAAGTCAGGCCAAGAGTTTTTATTTTAATACTACCCTGCCTAATTTTATAAAAGAGGACCCTCAGAAATTTTGGAGCTTTGTCAGCGAACGTAAAAAGAAGTAACAACCCTGCAACAACCAGTCATGCTAGCAAGGCTGAAAACGCGTATCACTAGAATTCAGCAAACAGTAACTTACCATGGGGGTTGCTGCGACCCGAGCAGGCTCGTCCTCAAGTTTCTTTGCGAGCTTTGACGCCTTTTTTAACATCCTGTAGGACTCTGAAATAGTGCAGCAAACAGCTTTGTAAGAAAAATGGCAAATTTGGATGTCCCGAGCATTACCTGCACCACAAGACGTGCTGTAGTAGTAGAGGGCTGTGGATTAGGTTATATGCAAACACACACGTTTTCGTTTTTTTTTTTGCTTCCATTACAATGACTTCCATGGTCAGGATCAAACCTGCATTCCTCGGCTCTTTTTGTTTTGTCCACTTCTGTCTTTGTGTCCCTGTTATTTCACACTGTTCCCCAAGATGCAAGTGCACCAACTAGCCCAATGCGCCACCTTGCTCAACACCACCCCAGCAATTCCTAAAAGGTTGCACAGGAGTCAGTAACGGAGTGGTCAATGGTGATTTTAGCGGTTTGATCAGACCAGTTGTGCCTGCCAACAAGCCTGCATCTGTGTGCCGACATACTGAAAATATTCTCGCTAGTTCTGGCAACAAATCTTCATAAAACGTTTAGCATAGAGTGAAAGGCCCCACTATAGCCTGAACTTCGTGGTATGGTTATTGCAAATGATTGTTACACTACCGTTCTTGCACGGTTCTAGTGCGCACCATTTTTTGCAAATTTTTTTGCCTTCCAATTTGTGTGTGCATTACAATTAAGCTCAAAACCTAAATCAGCACCAAGCAGCCAGCAGCATCGGTACGACACAAGATTCCCTGAACACCCAACTTAATCTAATCCAAAACAATATATCAGTATCATGTGAGTAAATTTTGGTGCACTTATTCCTTAATGGGTATACCTCAGCCAGCTGTTTCACATATTTCAGCCGGTCTCGCGAGCACAATAGCTGCAAAGCGCACTGCACGGAGTTGACTGTCTCGGGTACCACGGTGGGGGTGGGCGGAGGAGGGAGTTCACAAAGCCTACGACGCACCAGCCCATATATCTGCAGCTGCACTTACCCCTCGTTTCAGAGCAGACACGAGTGCGCCATTGAAGCAAATGTAGTGGAGCCAGATTTTCATGCAAGGTTTCACTGGGCATATGCGCTGCATTTGTGCCCTCTTCTCTTCTTTTCTTGTGTTTTTTGCGCTGTTAGTAAGCAGAAATTAGCAGCAAATGAACCAACGGCCTATAACATTTAAAATTATGAAAGCCAAGGCACTTGACATCAGAAACGCTTTCAGTTCCTTTCTCCAGTTTTCATGACAGCGGGAGTGGGTAAGCAACTCTATGAAGTGCACAGGATTTTTCCAGCCAGAGTTACGAGCGTGAAATAACATGTCTCCTCTAGGTATGTGGTGTCCTGTGTTTTAAACATGCACGGTAGAGTCAGTGTCGAATTATCTTTTTTATCTTTCCTGCTGTAAACCTACCTACGTGTTACAAATTACAACAAGATGAATGATCTTGAAAGATGTAGTGCAGTATAGCTTTTACTCTAAAAGCCATAGCAAAAAATTTATTCAAATTAGAAAAAACTTATGGATAATGCCATCCCCCACATAGCTTGCTATATGCTTTGTCTATTTCTTTCCCAAATGAAATGGCCATATGGCTGATTTTCAGGGCAAAAGCTTGTATCGCAGCACTGTATGGTCGCTGCATAGCTTGCGGCACGAAAACTACCTCTCAAGATTATAGGCAGCATTAGTAGCCTTGGCCAACCAAACTTCTCTCTCTCCTCCCCCTCCCTTTCCCTTGAATGAAAGTTTGGGGCAGCAAGGATCGGCCCCGTTTGTCTCTACTCCATACACTAGTGTACATGACGAAGTAACTGGAACACGCATGCTCCTGCAACCTGCCCTTGTCAAAATAAACTGTCACAAAGGCACTGCGCCCAACTGCAAACATGGCTCAGTTGCATTGCAGGCATATAATGATGTGTGTGGTTCCTTTTATGCATCATGAACAGTGCTTCAGGCTTGGAAGTGATTTTGTGAAAAACAAAAGCAGCCATCACGTGGCCTTAGAACATGCAATTGCATTGCACATCACAAAATTGACTTGTGTATATAAATATCGGCATTCTGTTAGCATTCCACCTCTTTCCCACAGCGGTGTAATAATAAAAGACGATAAAGGTAGAACTAAATGCTTTAATTCATACTTTCATTCGGTCTTTTCGGAAGAAAACCCACTCACGATTTCCACTCCCTTTCCGCAACTTACAAATATGAATGATATTCAGATAACTGAAGCAGGGGTAAAATCATTGCACGCTAATCTGAATGCACACTCTGCGCATGGCCCTGACGGCATATCAAATCAAGTTCTTAAACGCTGTGCAGCCCATATTGCTCCTTTTCTGGTCGTACTGTTCACACTATCTTTAAACTGCGCAACGTTGCCCAGAGACTGGAAAATAGCTAACGTCACACCCCTACATAAAACCGGTGACAAAGATAAACCTTGCAACTACAGACCAGTTTCACTAACCTGCGTTTGCTGTAAAACCTTAGAACATATTATATACTCATGTCTTAACAAGCACCTTCAAGATAATAAATTTTTCATGCCCTGGCAACATGGGTTTCGGTCAGGTTTATCTTGTGTAACGCAACTTACTGAGATTATTCACAATATCGCTCTAGGTTTCGACAAAGGTGTGCAGGTAGATGCTATTTTCTTAGATTTTCAAAAAGCTTTCAATGTTGTTCTGCACAATCATCTGCTTTATAAGATGTCGTCTTTAGGCCTTCCCAAATATCTCCTAAGCTGGGTGAAAGACTACTTGAGTGATCGCCAGCAGCAGGTCCTTGTCAATGGTGTTTCATCATCTCCTGTTAGTGTTTTATCTGGAGTCCCACAGGGCTCCGTCCTTGCACCACTACTTTTTCTTATTTTCATCAATGATTTTCCCATCTCACTTAAATGCACTGTACGGTTATATGCGGACGATTGTATCATATATCATCCTGTGAAATGTGCCGAAGACGTAGATGTGATGCAAACGGACCTTGACAGAATTGTCACTTGGTGTACAGAATGGCAGATGAAGTTAAACATCTCCAAATGCTATCACGTCCAATTTACGAACAAAAACAAAGTGCACTCTTCATTATCGTTGCAGAATAGTAAAATACAGACTGTAGACACGGTAAAATATCTTGGTGTGACCCTCACAGAAACATTAGACTGGACCACCCACATCGATACAATAATCAGCATGGCATATCGTCTTCTTTATTTCTTCCAGAGGAATTTTAAGGATGCCCCCCAAGCACTAAAAGAAACTCATTATTTCACAAATATAAGACTAGTACTTGAATATGCATGCACAACATGGGACCCCTCTACTGCAATATTACAAGAAAAACTAGAGAGAGTTCAAAAACGAGCTTCTCGGTTTGTAACCAGTAATTATAATTTTAACGTCAGGAGCTCAGAAATTATAAATAGTCTTGGATGGAAATCGTTGAATCAGAGACGAAAACTGCTAAGGTTGAAATTTCTGCACAGCATTTACAATAAGCAAACCGGAATAGATAAAGATTTATATTTAAAACGGCCACACTATGTATCCGCACGCAGAGATAATGCACGAAAGATTAGAGAATTCCAATGCCGCATTAATGTATTCAAACATTCATTTTTTCCTAACACTATTAGTGACTGGAATAATCTCCCGAACGAAGTGTTTCTTGCAGCGAATTTTGCTGAGGCTATAGAGCATGCTGTATAACTTTATTTCCAGAATGGTATTTTCCTCATCTATTGTTGTTCAAATAAGTGTTTCATTGTTATTTGTCTTACACAAACAAATTTATGTGCTGTATACTGTTCAAAATAACCCCCCTACAATAATGCCCTACGGGCGCTGTAGCAACGTGTAATAAATAAATAAATAAATATCGGCATATTTACCACAGAAAGAAAATTTAAAGTTCTCAACGATACACATACTGAAGTGCTCTTTTAGCATTTGGGTTAGTCGTGCCCCACCCATGGGTTATCTGTAACCACTCACAGGTCAATTTCATAAACTTATTCCCAATTAAAACATATTTTGAAGACTTGAAGGCTATTCGGTGCTTCTATGACTTACGTACTGAATTGATGAGCCAGTTTATGCGCCATGCTTTGAATACGTTTCACTCTTTCCTGAGCACACTTACCTCTGTAGTTGTCGACCGCTTCTAGCTGCCGCCTCAGGACAGCGTTCTCTTCTTCCAAGTTAGCTATCTTGGCTCTCAGCTCAGCCAGTTCCGCAGCATTCAGGCTGCAGCTCGTGCACTGGGGATGGTTTCCACAGAAAATGGTAAGCCCCAAAACAACGATTATACAATTTCAAACCAACATGAGAAATATGCACCCCTACGTTCACCATGTGTGATATAAGTCAGTCAACAGAATACCTAAGAAAAGAACCATTAGCTTTTCTTCATTTTACTTACTGTTTCTTGAAGGCAACTAGAGAGTAATTGTGAGACAGAATCCCAGACAGTCTAAGTTAACCTGTGCTCCCCCACCACAATAATTTCATAAATAACTTGTAGCTTTGGCCTTGCAAGTTTAAATCACACACAAGTATTTTTTTTCTTGAGCTTGTTTGTACCATCTTATACAAAAAAAGCAAGATACCAAAAACAGTTAGGTAAAAAAA
This sequence comes from Haemaphysalis longicornis, assembly GCF_048455015.1. Taxonomy (NCBI): domain Eukaryota; kingdom Metazoa; phylum Arthropoda; class Arachnida; order Ixodida; family Ixodidae; genus Haemaphysalis; species Haemaphysalis longicornis. The sequence continues at coordinate 2,343,813 of NW_027526295.1, forward strand.
TGCAAATTTCAGCACAAAACCTGTGTGCAACCAGCCAGTACGTGCGAGTTCTACAATAGTTGCCAAACAACGGAGGCAGTTACACCGCTGGTCCGGTGAATAGAAAACTGTGTGTGGCAATCAAAAAAGAACATTTTTTTAAAGATAACCATAACTTTGCAAAAATGACCACTTGATGGAAACATGACACGCGGCCTGCGTGGAAATGACAATAACTGCCTATTTATACTTAGCCTCCACAGTATTAACTTCATGGCTACTGCAAAACTACTGCTTGGTGACAACAACAGAAGAGGGTTAAGCATCCTGCATGCTAGTATTTAAATGCCGAACTGTAACACAGCTCTATTGCCAACTTAGGTAGTAGCATGAAACACTACGAGCAATAAATGGCCAAAGTCGCCGACATATGAACTAGAGGTGCTGCAACCAAAACGGAGTTCAACCAATAGGAATAAATGCTGCGCCAAAAAGGCAAGTATCTTGCATACAAAAAACTAAGGCGTGCGTGACATTTTAAGTGCAATGCACTTCTTAAGCGACCCTGAACCTGCGTCCACCGGCGATGTCCGCGCACGTGGAGATGGGCGCGCGCAGCCTGGCCGCTGACATGGCACATACCCACGTGGGGGATTGGCCAGGAATCTCCTCGTCTTCCTTGGCAACGGGGGGAGATGGGCGCGCGCTGCCTGGCCGCTGACATGGCACATACCCACGTGGGGGATTGGCCAAGAATCGGGCGTGAGAAGGGCTAATGCACCTGCTTAAAGGAGTACTGACATGAAATTTCAAAGCTGAGATCCGCTCTAGCAATCAAGTACAACGACAACACAAATAGGTGTCTGTGAATAAATGCATCTTTCTTTCTTTGTAGTTGTGTGTGTGTGTGTGATCTCTCTTTCGCGAACATTACCGAACCGCGAAAATTCAACTCGTGCATTCGTACTTTCACATTCTTCCCCTCGGGCAAATGCGGGGAATTTTTGATCAAGACGACACCGTGATATACTTCTGAATCCTAACAAATGGGTAAAACGGCAGGTAACGCAAGCTGCTTTACTGCAATTGTTTCCTGGCTCACCGGACCACATGTACTGTGGCGGTCACACTTAGTGGGAACACGGTAGCGCATGGCACGAACTAGTACTGGAGCATCCTAACGGCGCCGCTAGAAAACAGTGCGCATGCGCATTGCGGGGGAAAGGAGTGTACAGATCTCGTCGCACACATCGCGTCATCAAGCTGCAGCGCGTCGTTTGCTACTTGCGAGCTGCCACCACTCAAGCAGCAGTCGACGTTGCCAGTGGCCGCCCTGAAGGGCAAAAATAAATACTCAGGCGCTGCGAAAAAAGTTGAGATTTCTTTCACGCGCAAACAGAACGGTTGATGCAGGGAAGCAAGAAGGAATTGCAGTCTTTTCCTACGATGCGCATCGTCATTCTACCGCCATGCAGATTGCTAGCAGCAGCCGTCACTGCGAGCTGCAGCACAAGTTTCAGCCGCATAGGCATTACTTTAACAAACGTGGCTGAAGAAAATACAGCGCAGTTTCTTGAATGTCGATTTGGAAGCAAAAAAGGCATCACTAAAGCAGGTGGCGCTGGCTGAAGTGCACCATGACATCGTAATAGCTTCTGTAACTCACATATGGAATGATGACCGGGCTTACCAGGCTAGCGTAGACTGGTGTATCCTAACCTGGGGTTTAAAATTGCGCCCTGTCAATGGTTGTATTCTTCCCGCTGAAGGAGACGCGAACTGCATGTGGGCCGGCTGTTCGTAACGGATCACTTGCGGTATATCGCCTCCAGTAATATGTCTGTGGTGTTATTATAGAGCGATGCTGCTGACCCGGGGGCACATAAGCCGTGTAAAATTTTTAGACTTGAAACTATGCAAAAAACGCAAGATTTATTCTTAGCTGCCATGCCACCCCTTTCAACAACTTTCGCGGATGAGAGCAGGAAGCGTTCCAGGTCGGTTTTACTCCACAACTTACTATACTTTCACTGATACCCAAACGAGGACGTTGCATGTGTTTTGCAAGAAGATTAAGAACGAGACCCTACCACATAGTCGGGGTTGTTCCCCAATATAAGCTGTGCTAGGCCATAAAACAAATTCCCCGCATTTCCCCGAGGGGAAGAATGTGAAAGTGCGAATGCACGAGTTGAATTTTCGCGGTTCGGTAATGTTCGCGAAAGAGAGATCACACACACACACACACCTACAAAGAAAGAAAGATGCATTTATTCACAGACACCTATTTGTGTTGTCGTTGTACTTGATTGCTAGAGCGGATCTCAGCTTTGAAATTTCGTGTCAGTACTCCTTTAAGCAGGTGCATTAGCCCTTCTCACGCCCGATTCTTGGCCAATCCCCCACGTGGGTATGTGCCATGTCAGCGGCCAGGCAGCGCGCGCCCATCTCCCCCCGTTGCCAAGGAAGACGAGGAGATTCCTGGCCAATCCCCCACGTGGGTATGTGCCATGTCAGCGGCCAGGCTGCGCGCGCCCATCTCCACGTGCGCGGACATCGCCGGTGGACGCAGGTTCAGGTTAAGTGCATTGCACTTAAAATGACAGTTTCAAATCGAGAAGCTAGCTTCCCCGTACTGCTCCCGGACTGGGGGGCCAGCTAGCTTCTCCAGTTTAACAAAAGTCCTCCTCAACCTGCAGTAAAGCTAGTTATGCCGCGAGCCATAGCTTGCAGATGAAAGAAAATACACAAAAATAAGAAGCAAACTAGGAGCTACTGTTATTGACAACATTGCAAAAAACGCACGAAGATACAAAAAACAAACAGAAGCATCGCAAGGCCGAGGCTCATTTTTCTGAGGTTAAACGAGGTTCGTAATTATCTGAGATTCATCCTTATTACTCCTGATTACTCCGTTTTCAGTTGGCGCCCCATGTCTGGTCTTGAAAAAAAATTTCAAGTATGGCAGGCAGTGTGATAAAAAAAATCGGTGGTGGCCCTATGCTTTTGGGACAGCCTAGCAGGTGACAGCAGCGGCCTTTGCTTAGAGCGCATGCGGCTACTCTGGCAGAGTTTGCCACATCACTCACCACACGGCACTGATCCGACCGAACGGTCGACGCACCCGTGATATTGGTAAAAAATTGGGCGAGTGCACATCAAAGAGATAAGAATTAAAATGCATGCAACAGCATGGTTGTGCTGAAGTCCATTTGCTCTGACTAAAACAGATGACGCACGTTGTGTTGAGAAAAGCACACCTACAGCAACACTAGTGGCAGTGGCGTGCACTGTGGCCCCTCCAAAAATTCGTTTGTTGTGGGGAGCAGTGAAACTGAGTTGTAATAACGTTGCCAACTAGATGGCCTTAACAAGTAGCACCAAAGTGGATTTATCACCTCATCAAGCTGGGGTCTCCGGCCATTCGCACCTTGAAAATCCAGCAGCCCAGCATCCTCCACTAGCTTCGCACGTTTCTTTTCGAGGGTGCTTTGTTTGCCTGCAAAGAAATGGTTGGTGGCGTACTGGGTGGTCGTCCGAAGGTACACGCAAATTCGAATTCCACTCACATATATAATTTTCCGTAGCGAACATATGATCTACACGAGAACCGGGCGACGTTTGAAAATCAAAGCGAGCGCATAACTGTTAAACGATCGCCGCTGTAGGTGGCTTCTGAAGGGAGACACTTTTGGTTCTTTTGCACGCGTTAATTGCAACAAAACAAAATCGAACGTAGGCAATGTAATTCTAAGCAAATATATAAATTGCCTCAAAATTATAAAACGCGTGCCACCCCTTTCAATAAATAAACGCTTAAACAGCTTCACAGAACGCGAACGCAGCACTGTTGTTTGCGTCACTATCTGAAATATGCAATGACGTCCAGAGTTTTCGCACCATTGCCAACGCAACAAAACGGGCAAGTTCTGAAATGTCCGTGGACGTTTAATGCCTAACAGCGCAGATCAGGGGGACATGAGACATGTCGTGAATTTCACGTTTGTCACCACCACTGACGCAGCTGCAAAGCGCGCTTTTGTTTGTGGCACACACGTGCTATTTAAGATTTAATTGTAAGAATGCACAATTCAAACACTATGCAACATCGAAAGAACAAAGTTCCTGAAAATACGTACTGACACAGCGTGAAGCAATAAAGCATTTACGTACCGCTTTCCACGAGGATGGGCGGTGCGGGCTCCTTGTCTTCGGCCCACTTCACTGTGACTTTTGTCCCACGCAGGTTGTCGGCGTTTTTTTTTTTCGTAGAGCAGTTGGTGACCGATTTCCGTTTCAATAATGCAACGTACCGGATACACATCCCACTTTTCTTCGGTGGCCCATTTTACTAGGACGTGGGTGGGTGGAACGGAGCTCATAACTAGTTCAGCTAGGGTTACGCTGCAGGGATAGGCCTGGTTAGGCTGGTAAGGCTTCCTCAGCTTACTCGGCACTTCGCCTTCAAAAAAAGAGCAGATGGACCAGATGGACTCGCTAACTATACTAAACCCAAGACTAGGTAGAGCGATAGAGTTAACCACCTATAAAATAGTAGAGAGCTGGATTGACTTCAGTAGCGCAGCTAGCGTCACCTTTCTGTATGGAGTTTTTTTATTAAAAAAAACTTTTCGAATTAAGCGTTTGTTTTGGGTAAAAACATTGCTCTTACCTCTTAGAGCACATTTAAATTTGGCTGAGAAACGTAAGTATATGGAATGCGCAAACGACTTTTGTTTTTTTCGCTGCATTGAAATAAAAGATTGACATTCGGCTCTGTTCAGTTGAAGATTGTAAAAATAAAAATGATTGACGTTCAGTTCGATCTGTTCAGTTGAAGATTGTGAAAATAAAAACGATTGACGTTCAGCTCGATCTGTTCAGTTGAAGATTGTGATTTTGGTATTACAAAGTGAATGTCAACCACATTCTGTATTGTAATTTGAGAAAACTTTGTGTACGAGCAAACTGAGCGGTTTGCAGCTACTACGAGAGCCAGAAACGGAAAAGGTTATTTCTAATTTGCTGTTCTGCGTCCTTCTGCATTACTGAAATGCAGAAGGACGCATTTGCTGGTTCCACGGCGGCTTTGTGATGCGGATCACTTAATTTGTATTAAAAGTTCGATTCATACATTGGCACTTGCAGCGCGGTAATAAGGAGGCTTTGCATAATGAGACGAACTTCTTTCGGTTATGTAGTCATTTGGACTGGCGCCTGGTCATTTGAATAGTCCAATAGCATGTCATTTGTTACGGAATAATTACAATAAAACGCGAGTTGCTGCCCTCAAAGTGAATTCTCAGTTACAACTCCACGGTGAACTAATTAGGACAGGTAAATAAGACTCGTAGGCAACACAGAGTCGTCAATTTGTTTCCAGCCCTTGTGAATTTTTATTTCAAACACCATGCACTAGCTGTTATCCCTGGTAAGGGGCCGATGTGTTTATTTTCACTGTGATTTTACCAAGATGTTTACGGTAGACTGAGAGCTATACAGACCTTTGCCGCAAGCATATGTGTTACAAGAATCAATGATCGCTTTTTAAAGTACACATTTTGTGAGAACGGCTGACTGATTCCACTACAACTTTCCATAACTCAAAAATGCATCTTGGTCTGGTCTTTTTGGTGAACAGCAATCAACCGTGTTGCCCTAGTTTTCTTGTTTGTTACATTCTCAGAAAAAATGTTGTTTTCGCCTGTAGGCGCCGGCTAAGCCTTTTTTTGCTTCGTGCGTACCGCATAGGAACAATGCGTTTCTAGCCAGCTTTTCGACTCCCATAGGCAAAAGTGCTTTTCAACCAATGGTTAAAAATCTATCAGGCTGGTGCCGCTGTGTATTTTTGAACAAAAGAAGCCTTCATGCAGAACTTCCGCGCGCATGACTCAACGATTTACAAAATCACATGGTACACATTCCTTGGGTACCATGTGATTCCTTGTGTACTCACAATATGTAACATATTGTGTGTCTCGCTGTGTCACAATATGTAACATATGTGTTGCATAGTCATATTATAGTGCGCCTTTCCTCGAACTTGTTATACTCTGCCTACTTAAAAATCATTAGGGGCAAATGATATGAATATATTCTGATTTGTTTTTCGCGTTCGACTCACGCAAGTTGTCTGGGAACAAAAATTCACAGAAGGTGAATGATGATGCAAGAAATGAAACACTAAAGAAAATGCGCGTTCCCTCTTTTGAAACCCTCAAGAAATGTGCACTCGTTCCCTCTTTTTTTCACAATTGGCTAAAACAGCAGCGTACGTCCGCGACTTTTCGTACTAAGAGGCCATCCACAATTCTTTTATGTCATTCTTTTATTTATCGACTCCAATCAATGCTTCTAAGTACAATCAATAATTCTAATCAACACACGCGCACGTGTGTGTTGTTCTGCATTGATGAACTTATTATGCCTCTTTTATTTGTCCTTTTGTACTGCTCAGGGGTGCTCCAAAGCAGCTCCGCATTTTATTCGCGCGTATAAAATCTTCTGCGAGAGAAATGTTTTCGTCCATATGTGAGAGCAATTTTTGGCTGTTCCGGAAATGCTCAAAACTGCTCTGGACAGGCAAATAAAAGGTGCGAAATGTTCACGGGGGCATCACAGGGGTTCTTGGGCCTCTTCAATTTGCCAGTTTTAACTGTCCAGAGCAACTATTTGTACTTCAAAAGCACTTCCAAACCACCCTCGCGCTGCTCAAAGCTACTCTGAAGTGGCATAAAAGAAAATTTGTTTCGTGCACTATTTCTGCAAGTCGAACATACCTTTCTTATTTCTGGTTCCTCTAAATCGGCCATGTGCGTTTTTGTGGTTCATTGCTGATCGACTAGCACTTTTGCGCTATCCGTTTGGATGCCGCTGTCGAGACTTCCCTGCGGGCTCTTAATGACGCCTGCAAATGTCTTCAAAGAGAAAGTATGTGGAGTACTTGTGGGACCCAACGTGCAAGATTCCGACGCGTTCGAAGTACAGAATGATACAGGCTGCTGCCAGCGCTGACACGGGATGTGCCAACAATGAAACGGAGGATGAGGATGAGCCGTACACCAGCGACCAAGGATCAAGAAATTGCATGGAAGGTGCCGCTCAACCCCGTAATGTTGAGCCTACTTCTGTGCAAGAAATACTGCATACAGAAACTGAAGCTTCGGAACCGCGTGTGTCCGGTGTGGGATTGCTCGCCTCTAATGCGACTCTGGAGGGCAACAACGACGATTCCTCGGACTCTTCGAGTGACGACACTGACGCTGAGACGGAAGATGATGGGGACGATGCCGCTGATGTTCCAGGAAAAGAAATCAGCGATTTGGTACGTACGCGCGTAACCTTGGTAGTGTCTACTTTCACGGCAACCGTGAGAATTACCGGCAGAAATTTCTCACGGCAGACTAAGAACGCCACCCGGAGATTCTATGGGATAAATATTCACATAAAAGCCGTGTTTGCAGCTTCCCCTGTAGCCCTGTGGTAAAGTAGTTGCTATTACACGAGGAGGCTCTGGTTCGAGTTCGACAATGCGTTGCCTTTTTTATTTTTAGCTTTCGGAATTTTTCGGTCATCGTGGTTTTGTTGATGCTTTTTTTTACTCTGGTTTACTATATCAAGAGATCGACGCACAATACTTCTAGAATGGGTTGAATTACGTTTAATATAGGTTGTGTTCTGTGTCGTTGGGCTGGGCTAGGTTAGGTTCGTTGCAGTTTGGCTGGATTTGGGTAGGTTATGACGCGTTCGGTTAGGGTACGTTAGGGTCGGTGAGGTTATGTTACGTTAGGTTACGTTGTGACGTTATATTTTTCAGCAAATTTTAGGCCAGCCAGCTTTTATGAAAACTGCCGTGAGAATTTCCCGGAGGTAATTCTCACGGCTGCCGTGAGATTAGACGCAGCCCGTAATGTTTGTTTGCGATCCCTTAGCTCGGCCCTTTTGCGAGGCGGAGAGGGTATTTTCTTCTCGCGTTAGGAACAAAGCATTCTTAATAAAACGCACTGTACTTTCCGCTGCTCAGTATGGACTCAAACAAACATGCATATTGTCACGAAGACAAGGACGATGCAGTGGTGTTGAATGAGAAACACGTTTATTGGAGCGAACTTGTGCTCCCCTAACAACTCAAAAGAATACAGAGGCGGCGAAGCAGCGGTCAACAAAGTGACTTGCACAGGCGAGTGTCGTCGAATCGAATGCCCCGGCGTCCGCACTGCAGGCTTTTTATCTTTTGGCGCGCGTGGTTCTCGAAACGTCGATTCGCATCGAGAACATAGTAGATCCAAGAAGATTATTCTGGGCTGTTCACGTTAGATCGGAATGCTCTCCCTATCACAACAGATAACACATGCGGCACAGAAAGAAAGAATGGAACACGCGCTTCCCTTGGCGCAGAGATAACACAGACCGGCGCAGCCGGGCGGTAAAAGCAAAACACAAATAAACAAACCCAATGTATGGTTCGCGGCATTACCCCCCCCCTCTAAGAGTGCATCGACCCGATGCTAACATAAGCGACAGTCCGAACAAATGAAAATAAAAGTTCGTCATCGTCCGTAGAAAGGTTTTAAGCGAACCACGTGGACGACTTCAGGCCGCGTGCGTCGTCGTGATGTGCCGGAGTCACCATCGGGGATCACTTCGTAGGTAAGTTGGCCAACACGTCGTAGAATCTGGTAGGGTCCGAAATACCTTCGCAGGAGCTTCTCACTGAGTCCGCGTCGTCGGATGGGAGTCCAAACCCACACACGATCCCCTGGTTGATACTCGGCGTCTCGGCGTCGGAGGTTGTAGCGGCCCGCATCCACCAGCTGCTGGTCCGTTATACGAACTCGAGCGAGCTGGCGGGCCTCCTCCGCACGTTGAAGATATCCGTGGACGTCGGCGTTGAGGTCGTCGTCTTCTACGTGCGGAAGCATGGCGTCGAGCATCGTAGTCGGCCTTCTACCGTAGACAAGCTCGAACGGCGTCAGCTGTGTCGTCTCCTGGATAGCCGTGTTGTACGCAAACGTGACATACGGGAGCACTTCGTCCCAAGTCTTATGTTCAACGTCAACGTACATTGACAGCATATCTGCGATTGTCTTGTTCAGACGTTCTGTTAGTCCGTTCGTTTGGGGGTGGTACGCCGTCGTTCTTCGGTGATCCGTGTTGCTGTAGCGTAATACTCCTTGCATCAGCTCCGCAGTAAATGCCGTTCCGCGGTCTGTGATTAGGACTTCCGGGGCTCCATGTCGCAGCACAACCTGGCTTATAAAGAACTTCGCCACTTCTTGTGCAGTCCCCCTCGGAAGAGCGGCGGTCTCTGCGTAGGTCTCTGAGGACGGAGTTTCTCAGGCTGAATGCTGGTAAACTGCGTTTGAAGGTCCTAGGAACGGCAACGTTGCATCCCTCGAGGTACTCGATTATGACGCGTAAGTCGGGGTCGGCACGCTGCTGGGCGGCTAGGTCGCTCTCCGTCACGATCCCGAAGAACGCGCTGTCTTCATCAGAGTCTTGTGGTGGTGGGTCGACGGGGGCGCGGGACAGGCAGTCGGCGTCGGAGTGTTTCCTGCCGGATTTATAAACGACTGTAACGTCGAACTCCTGCAGGCGCAAGCTCCACCGCCCAAGACGGCCAGAGGGGTCCTTCAAATTGGCGAGCCAACACAGCGCATGGTGGTCTGTTACAACCTTGAAAGGCCTTCCATACACGTATGGGCGAAATTTTGAAATCGCCCATATAATAGCCAGGCACACTTTCTCAGAGGCAGAATAGTTTTTCTCCTCCTTCGACAGACCACGGCTAGCATAGGCGATTACCCTTTCGCAGCCGCTTTGCTTTTGGACAAGGACGGCACCCAAGCCTATATCACTGGCGTCCGTATGCATTTCCGTTTCGGCATTTCCGTCGAAATGAGCGAGCACGGGCGGGCTTTGCAGGCGTTTTTGCAGCTCGCCGAATGCTTTTTCTTGGTCGTTTTCCCAGCTGAAAGGGCTGCTATCTTTCGTCAAGCGCGTGAGTGGCTCTGCAATGCGTGCGAAGTTTGCGACGAAGCGCCGGTAGTATGCGCACAGCCCGAGAAATCTCCGCACGCCCTTCTTGTCTTTTGGCCTTGGGAAGTTCGCAATGGCTGAAGTTTTTGCCGGGTCAGGTAGGACTCCCGCGGCGTTGACGACGTGGCCCAAGAACTTGAGTTCCCCGTATGCGAAACGGCACTTTTCAGGCTTCAGCGTCAACCCCGACGTACGAATGGCCTCGAGTACAGACTCCAACCTTGCAAGGTGTTCGTCGAAAGTCCGGGCGAATACCACTACGTCGTCGAGGTATACGAGGCAGGTGTGCCACTTAAGGCCAGCTAGCACAGTGTCCATGACTCTTTGAAACGTCGCTGGTGCTGTGCACAGCCCAAACGGCATCACCTTGAACTCGTATAGGCCGTCTGGGGTTATAAATGCAGTCTTCTCTCGGTCTCTCTCGTCCACTTCAATTTGCCAGTAGCCGGTCTTCAGGTCCATCGATGAGAAGTACTTCGCGTGGCAGAGGTGGTCGAGGGCGTCGTCGATTCGGGGGAGGGGGTACACGTCCTTTTTCGTGATTTTGTTCAGTCGCCGGTAGTCAACGCAAAACCTTAATGTGCCGTCTTTTTTCTTTACGAGTACGACGGGCGCAGCCCAGGGGCTTTTCGATGGCTGTATAATGTCATCGCTCAGCATGTCGTCGACTTGAGTCCGGATGGCTTCCCGTTCGTGTGAAGAGACGCGGTACGGTGACTGTCGGGTAGGTCGGGCTCCATCTTCGGTTATTATTCGGTGCTTCGCTAGAGGGGTCTGACGTAGTTTTGCGCTCGACGAAAAACATTCGCTATAGCGACGCAGCAAAGCCAATAATTTTTTCCGTTGTTCTTGCGGTAGCGCCGGATTCTCGTCGAATGGCTGCGGGAGCTTGAATGTTTCTACGGGTGTGCGTTCAAAGTCGGCGACTGCGATCACATCACTTGCTTCTTGCGTTTCTTCGAGGAACGCAATTGCAGCTCCCTTGTTTAAATGCTGGTACTCTTCGGTGAAATTAGTGACCAAAACGTGAGATTGGCGTTACTTAAAGTGCGCAATGCCTCTTGCGACGGAGACACCGCGGTCGAGAAGCAACCTTCGATCACTCTCTACGATAGCGTCGATGTCAGAAGCAGCATCCTCACAGTAGACGGCGATCATCAAGCTTGCGCGGGGTGGCAGGGTGATGTGATCGTCGGCGATCCTGACAGCAGCACGGTGATCGGGGTTCGGCTGCGGCGTCGTGGAGTGATTGGAGGAAAATGTTATCGACTTGGTCTGCAGATCAATTATTGCGCCGTTGTCCGTCAAAAAGTCCATTCCGAGAATCACGTCGCGGGAGCAGTTAGGCAGAACGACGAACGCCGCAGGGTACGTTGTGCCGTCTATGGTGACGCGCGATGTGCACGTTCCACTTGGCGTCACGAGGTGGCCTCCTGCTGTGCGTATGTGCGGACCGTCCCATCTGGTCATAACTTTCTTCAGTTTAGACGCAAATGGTCCGCTCATTACCGAATAGTCAGCTCCCGTGTCTACGAGGGCGACTACGTCAAAGCCGTCGATGGACACCTTGACGTCAGATGCAGTCGTCCTCGAGTTGCGGGTTCGTCGGGGCGTCGTATCTCTGCTTGTACGTGTTGATGGTCGGGCACTGTGCATCGTCGTTGTCGTCGTCTTCTCAACGGACGTCTTGGTCAGGTCGGGTACGCGTCGCGCCGTGTAGCTGTCGTCGTATTCAGGAGTCTCGTTAGGGCTAGGGCGGGTCGTCGGGTTGAGGGCATGTCGTGAATGATGGTCTTCAGCGTGTCGCTGCGTCGTTGGAGGGTTTTCATTTTTCCGCCGTTGTGCAACTTTACCTCCCGAACTTGCTGCTTTTAGTTTCCCCTGCGTGGGCTGGGGGACCTTCCACGTGAGAAGTCAGCAGTGCTGCGGCGGTTTGGTGACTGAGACGGGTAGGGCGACGGTGAACGGTTGAAGCGGGCTGGTCCTCGGTTGGTGTTGGAGAGGTATTCTTCGATCTCAGCAGGGCGCTGGCCGTATCGGGGGCGTGGGGCGTCGACTGAGAACCCTCGCAAACCGAGCCTCTTGTAGGGACAGCGACGGTAGATGTGGTCGGCCTCTCCGCAGTGGTAGCACAGCGGGCGATTATCGGGCGTTCGCCACACGTCGGTCTTCCTTGGCGTCTGGTATTGGTCTACAGGGCGTCGGGCGGGCGGCGTTGGACGGCGGTATGGCTCAGCCTCTTGACGACGGGTTGGAGCAGGGCGGGGTTGACGAACAGCCGAGGAGTAGGTCATGGCTTGTGGTTCGCGGGGTGCTTCCGACGGCGTAGAAGTTCCCAGTGCGTTTTGGACTTCTTCTCGGATTACGTCGGTCAGGGATGCCACTTGAGGTTGCGGCGTCGTTGGAAAAAGCTTCCGAAGCTCCTCCCTGACCACTGCTCGGATGGTCTCTCGCAATGTATCGGAGCTTCCATTTGCAGCACCGATGGTCACCGAGAACAGCGCGTTGACAGGGCGGTCGTACTGCCTGGTTCGAATTTCTAGCGTCTTCTCCATCGCGGCCGCCTCAGACGCGAATTCGGCCACTGTCTTCGGAGGGTTACGGACTAGACAAGCAAAAAGCTCTTGCTTCACTCCTCGCATTAGAAACCTGAGCTTCTTTTCCTCGGTCATTTCAGGGTCCGCACGACGAAAAAGTCGCTTCATCTCCTCAAGGAAAATCACGACTCCTTCGTTGGGGTGCTGCGTTCGAGTTTCAAGCAAAAGCGCAGCTCGCTCTTTTCTCACCACGGTAGTGAAGGTCTTAAGGAACTCCCTCTTGAATTGAGTCCAGTCGGTCAAAGAGCTCTCATGGTTCTCGAACCAAGTTCGAGCAGCATCTTCTAAGTAAAAGAAGACATGCCGGAACGTTTCTTCATCGTCCCACCTGTTGAAGATGCGGACGCGCTCCAACTTCTCCAACCATTCTTCGGGGTCTTCAGCGGGGGCTCCCCGGAACGATGGCGGTTCTCGGGGCTGCTGCAGGATGATTGGCGACGTTGTTTCTTGCACCATGGTGTTGGTTGCAGGGTTCCTTCTCTTGGGCCCTTCTGGCAGAAGACCGAACTCGGGCGGTAAATCTTGCCGGCGGGGGCTGGCTCTTGTTGGACTGGCTTGGCGGCTTTTCGAGGTTGTAGTGGGCATGAAGGGTGCGTACCCCGCACCTCCACCAGATGTCACGAAGACAAGGACGATGCAGTGGTGTTGAATGAGAAACACGTTTATTGGAGCGAACTTGTGCTCCCCTAACAACTCAAAAGAATACAGAGGCGGCGAAGCAGCGGTCAACAAAGTGACTTGCACAGGCGAGTGTCGTCGAATCGAATGCCCCGGCGTCCGCACTGCAGGCTTTTTATCTTTTGGCGCGCGTGGTTCTCGAAACGTCGATTCGCATCGAGAACATAGTAGATCCAAGAAGATTATTCTGGGCTGTTCACGTTAGATCGGAATGCTCTCCCTATCACAACAGATAACACATGCGGCACAGAAAGAAAGAATGGAACACGCGCTTCCCTTGGCGCAGAGATAACACAGACCGGCGCAGCCGGGCGGTAAAAGCAAAACACAAATAAACAAACCCAATGTATGGTTCGCGGCAATATGTACACTTTAAAATAAATCTAGAATATAACGATTTTTCCTATCTGTACCTTGTTTTGTAGCACATACTTGCAGTGACACATCAGTTATAGTTGGTTGAGTGCACTGTGTGTTTGTCACCAAACCTTTATGTTTAGTTATGAGGCTGATGCTTGAACTCTGCAATCAAGTTGGATCAGTTACACTGTTTAAGTGCAGTGGCTAAATACAAAAAAACGCTGGCACTATTCCTGCCTTAAGCATCTCTGAGATGTGTCGAAAAAAATTTGGTGTGAAGCATTTAGGCAGGGCCCACTTTAAGCGGAACTTTCTTGCTGTTGCTGCACAACTTGCCTCATGGATGCAGTCCGTGGCAGCAATGACCTATTTTGCTCCATTTTGGAAAATCTCGTGAAGTTTAGATAAAACATCCTTTTCGATGTTGTGTAGATAAAATGCGCAATGCAATGCCTCAACACTCAGAAAAACGAGAGAAAAAAAAAATACACTCCTGTGCCGAGCAGTGCTCTTGGTTTGTAAAATCCTTTGTTCCAAGACCCCTAGCAAGTTCTCCTTTGTTGGCATACTTGCCTGATGTCAGTGAAGCATACATCTTATCATGCAAACATTGCAGCCGATTTCGCATTATTTTGCTGCTCATGATACCGCACCTTCAATAGTCACTTTTTTTCATTAAAGAAGGTCGCAATCATTAAAATGGCTGCTTCCCGTGCTTTTAATTTGTGTTCAAGCATATCTTGTGTCTGACATAAATATCAGTTCAACAAACGAGGGCAAATGGATTTTTGGGACCAGTGCAATGCTACAGGTGCATCTTTTGCAAATATTTTTTACAGACTCACCATTTCATTGTGCATAGCTAAATAGGAAAAATTTTGCCTTCACGAAGTTTATGGTGGGGGACAACAATAGACCTCTCCCTGCTTGCAAACACAGTGATGGCATGAAACACACCTGCGCAACTGCAGCAACTGCTGGTGGCGTGGCTGCAAAATACGGTGTTGGTTGGCAAATCGCACCTCCGCTGTCAGCCTAACCTTGGGACGCCCAAAAGGATTGATGTGCTTTAGGGGAGGTGGTGAGGAGGTTGTGTCTAGGTAAATGTTGCTGCTGAACCTCCATGAGGCTTTTCTTTGCACCTACAACCTCCACAACACTGCTGTCTAGTGCATGATTTGCTGACTACTGGGGCACATACTATCGGAGAATAGCAATAGTGCATGTACAAAACAGCCTAAAAAGTCATTCTGAAAGCTAGCACTCTTGCAATGCATTTCAAGAATGTTTTGAGGGGAAGGGTGTTTCGGCTGCTCAGGAAGGTAGACTCGTTCATTTTTTATTTAGAGGTCTTTCAATGCAGATGGCTGCATCAGGCTGCATGTATGCTGTCCCTTGCATGGAGGCCACAACTAGAACCTAGTTCATTTCCTTAAAGCGAGCTCATTTATCGCGTCCAGTGTGTAGTAACACGAACGCGTGAGTGGCTGATGTCGCGGGGAATCGATGTGATGCTGAGTGCAGGCACCACAAACAGAAGCTTCTTTGCTTTACCGTGACGTCAAGACGTAATTACTAATCAAGCACTGTAAATACCCTATTTGCATGATTCTAACACGCCGCAATTGTAATTCGCAGGTATATTTTAACAACGCAACTGTGGCAGCAAAAATCACGTGTGCTTCATAAACTTGCTTATCCAGCTCCTGCTAGAAATAAAACTGGAGTGGGAAACATCGAAACTATTTTAGACATTGATTTCAAGTGCCTTGACTTTTGTAATTTTAGGTGGGCCGTGGCGATTGCTGCATCAGAAAAATGTTCAACAGCTGACTAAGCTATGTCGTTGAGGAATGGGTGCGGATTGTGCATTGAAGCATTAATTGCATGCTGTCTATGCAAGTTAAGCGGTAACCACACGCACGCGCCTGCGCGCTCGGTTCTACATGCGTTCTCGTGTCGACGTGCCCATGCGCTCGACGAGGGCGAGGGCAAGCACCCACACGGAGGCGACGGACCCCGCGCTTGACGGGACCGCCTTGTTGACATGGCCCAACCGTACGGCGCCCAAAACTGCTACACTATCATCGCAACACATATAAACGTCAGCTTTTCATCTTGCAGCAGAGCACATTACCTTTAATGACAGCTTCGAACTAAAACAAAGCTGCATCGCCGCTTTGCTAGGCACACCCGACGGCGGATAGCCAGGTTTGTTTCCGGCTGACGGGCTGACGAAGTTTGATCGTGTGCGTTGTTATTCGCCGATATACTGATGTGACAAGGAGGAAGCGCATGCACCGAAAATTTTGCGGCCAACAAAGCAACTACGCTGATTTATCACAATGAGGAAACGTGCAGCCAAATATCTGGCCATGCCAGACCTTCGAGAACGCGACGCGCTTCGCCTCGCGCCTGGTCTCCAGCCGTCGCGAGATGGCACAGGGGCGCCTCAGCACGTGGAATCGAGCGCGCAAGCGCGTGCGTGTGGTTACTGCTTTAGAAATTCAGCGTATGTTTAGCATAGCTTGCATTTACCCTTGTTTACACAGTGTCCCCCTTTTAAAATAGAAACGCACTGGTCCCTTAGACAGTGCGAGAATATGGGAAATGTTGCTATGAGAAAGAGCCAACCCTGTCGTTCTTCTTGGCTTTTAGGATTTTCAGTGCATTGTGTGCATCCAAAATACCCACCGAATTCAATTTTTCGGTGAAGTAGTTTGATGCCACTGCCTTTTCTTGCAGGATTTGCATAGCCGATGGCACAACATCCCGCTGGTATCAAAAAGCCACACATGAAGAAAAATTGCACTTCAGCGCGTGTCCAAAGCACACTCATCGCATCCACTCAGTGCGCCAGTCCGAATGTTTTGCCACCTACCCGCCCAAGCGCAGTCAGCGTGTGCGTTGGCTGTGATGTCATGAATTCCATGTGATGTACCCCGGGAGAGGTCTATTGCGACTAGGCACGGTAACAATTGTTTGAGCTGGTATTCTTTTGTGACACACCACTAAGTCTGGGTTTCCCACTTTACCTCAGGGAGCACCGATCACGAAGTTGGGCTAGTTTCTTGCTACAGCAGCCAAATTAAAATACCTTTGCACATGCCGGGTGCTAGCTACTTTAGAAATGATATGGTATCCACTGTTATGTCCTTTCCTTATTTTGCTTTTATGTTTTTTCTCCCTCTTTTAGGACCAGCCCATCTACCCAAGTGCAAGGATAACAAAAGCAGAAAGCATGCTAATGGTCATGGCCCACAGTCTCAGGCATGACCAGTCGAAAGAAGCCACAGAAAGTTTGTTAAAAATCATAAGTATGCACTTGCCAGAGGGCACACCCTTCCCGGCAACGAAGTACTTGTTCTTCAAGAACTTTTCTGCTGCAGAGTGTTCTAGGACAAGGCACTTCTATTGCTCAGCTTGCTCTGCCTACATTGGGGAGGTTGAGGAAGCAGCAGTGTCTGTAAGTTGTAAAGAGTGTAGCACTGAACACAGTGTTTCTTCATTACTAAAGAAGTTTGCTTTCTTTTTTAGTGTTGACCTAGAGTCTCAACTCATTCAGCTGCTGCAAGACATTGGTGAAATCCAGCCTAAAAAGCCGAGGTCATATGATGTTGGTGACATAACAGAAAGCTTAGCTTACCACTCCCTCTCTTTGCAGCCCGATGACCTGACATTGACGTTTAACACCGATGGGGTTCCATTGTTTGAAAGTTCAGGTTATGGAATCTGGCCACTGCTTGCTCAAGTGAACGAGTTACCCTACAAAGACAGGGTCCAGAGACTCGTTTTGGCTGGGCTGTGGTTCGGACCGAAGAAACCGGTTATTAACACATTCTTTTCGCCCTTTGTGCAGACTATGAATATTCTCTCAGGCAAAGGTGTGCACTGGACAGACAACAGCGGTAACCGAAGGACATCTAGAGTTTTTCCGGGTCCATGCACGGCTGACAGTGTAGCCAGAGGTGACATAATGTGCATGTCGCAATTCAACGGGCAGTGCGGTTGTGCCTGGTGCGAGCATCCAGGTGTTGTCGTCAAAAAAGGTAATGGCCACTGTAGGGTCTACGTCCCACGTAAAAGGCAGCCCAAAATGAGGACGGATGCTTCGTATGTGTCGCATGCCCACAAAGCCAGAACTGTGCCAAAGAAAGTAAGCTGTGGGGTCAAGGGTGTCAGCATTCTTGCCATGCTCACTTTCTTCAGCCTAAGTTCTGGCTTTGTGGTCGACTATATGCATGCAGTGTGTTCAGGCTTTGTGAAAACCACCACACTTCTTTGGCTGAAGTCTAGGAAATGCAGAAAGTTCAGATTAAGAAAGCGGATGGGTGAAGTGAACCAAATGCTGATGGCGATGCGACCAACTTGGGAATTGTCCAGGCTGCCAAGGTCTCTGAATGAAGTCAAACATTGGAAATCATCTGAATGGAGGAGCTGGCTTTTTTTTATTCACCGATAATTCTGAAAAAGTACCTCCCATCAAATTACGCCAAGAATTGGTTAATGTTTGTTGACATTATGCATTATTTGGTAGGCCCATCAATATCTCTAGACAAATTGCGTGGGATAAAAAAAAAGATGCTCAACTTCTTGCTTGCATACAAAGAACTGTATGGGAAACAACATATGACGTACAATGCTCACCTCCTCTTCCCCCTTGTAGATAGTGTGCGTGAATGGGGACCATTGTGGGCATATTCCTTGTACCCTTTCGAGTCTATGAATGGACAGCTTGGAAAGTTTGTATATGGGAACCGCCATGCTCAAGTACAAATATTGGACCGGTTCACGACTCTACAAGGTCTTCCTACACTTTGGCGGCAAGTAGCTCACAACAATGGCAATGCCTGCATTGCTTTTTTCTTTCAAAGACCTGATCAGAGGGTACAACCTAAAGAAGCATTGTGTTCAAGTTGGTAGTGTGTTTTTGTTTGGTAAGGGTGTAAAGATGGGAACCGCAACACACTACACGAAAATGAAGGTCGGCAGTTTTCATTTTTGTGTTGCAGGCCTCGACAAGTCTAGGCAATGCAACTCGTATATTTCTTCCAATGGTATTCTTGGCCGAAGTCAGGACATATCGGTTTCATGTGACGACAACCACGTAGGTTGCCACTGCTGCTCTAGGGCTGTCACTGTGACAGTAGATGTGCTTCGCGAGAAGTCAAGAGTTCTTGGAGTTGTCTGCAAAGACAGTGGGATTAAGTTTGTGGAAGTTGAACCTTTTGGTAGCACTTGTGCCGTCTCTGCAGAGTCGGTTGGCAAGTGCGTGGTGGTGCAAGATGGTACCAAGACTTTTCTTTTTTCCCTTTCTGAGCACCTTGCCCTTGAGGCCACGTGAACATTCCTTAAAGGAGACATAAAGACGAAATACAAGTTTGTGTTATTCAAAAGATTTCGTGTTTTATAGAGCCATCAGTGCTTGTCCGGAAGCAAGCGGTACTTTATTCACTGCGAAATTGATCAATTTAAGCTAAACTTTTGATCTTCCCGGTAAATCATGCGTTTTTGCGGTCTGTAATGACATCAAAGGAACTGACCGCTCTGCAGCCGATTGGGAAGCCTTGTTTATTGTTACTGAACCTAGATGGTGTCACCATACCGTGGCCAGCCATTTTCTAACTTTGGTTTGTTTTTGACCGTATTTAAACGTGGCTTGTTCTTATTCAGGAAGAAAATAATCGTTTTGTGAAACACTGCTCGCTCAACAAACATGGTCACGTAAGACACCATTGCTTGTGTCAATCAGCCAGTGTGGTCTGAGACAACCCCAAATCCCCGCAAATCTGTGCAGCTAAACCAAGCATACTGCGCGCAGTACTAACAGCAGTATGCATCGGTACTTCTGTATTTACGTGTGCTTTCGTAACTTCCACTGTTTGTCCCACCATTCTTATGGCTTTAAAAAGAATGTGCCCTAAATTCAAGTGTAAATAGCTCGTTTGGCACGCTTATAAGCTCTGCCTAATTTGCGTTTGCTTTTGCTGCCCTCCGCCAATCGCAGAGCTGTTTGGTGTGACATCATAGGTTCTGTTGTGGGAAATGGGCTAGTGGGTCGCATGGCCATTCTCTTTTTTCCTAATTATCTAGCTTATTTGAGCGAAGTTTACGCTAAAAGTGGAGTCAGTATGATTCTAACAAGGCAATCTTTTGAATGAACCAAACTTGCGTTGTTTTCTCTTCGTGGCTCCTTTAAGAGGTGGCCTATTTGGGTAGGTTGTGCACTAAAATGACTCAGTTCACTTGAAACATTCTTTTTTATTTTTGAGGTTTCATGCGTTGAAGCTACACTGTTCTGTGGCATGCCAAATGGGAGGGCTCTGCATTAATTCTGACCATGTGAACATCATGTATATGTTACAAAATCACTCGGGCATATTTGTTTATTGCCTCCATCAGAAAAAGGGCCGCTAGGGCAAGAATCGAACCCATGTGCTCATGCTCAGAGCTCGGACAAATGTTTTGGATAAGTGAACTAGGTAGTCTAAAACTCTATGCTGGCACAGCATTTTGCCCATCGCGAACATGTTCCACTTGAACTATCTTTGTACAGGTACAATACTGACAGTAAAATATGGCATTCAATTTATGTCACGGGGCATTCAAAATTTGTGTAAATATCCTGAAGAAACTAGTTGTAAACTAATGTGCTGTCCAGTATTGATATTGCTTGATTCACTACAGTGGCTAAGGCATTGTGCTGCTGAGCCCAAGCACAAGGGTTCAATCCCAGCTCGGTAACTGCTTTTCAGATGGAAGCGAAAAACGGTAATGCCAGTGTGTCAAAATCTCGACACACCTTAAAGATGCTCAGGTTGTCGAAATTGTTCCGCAACCCTCCACTACGGCGCGCTTTATAGCCGGGGTGTTAAACCTGCAAAATCTGAATTTTGATTTTGCATATATAAACCTTTTTTAAAGTGAAGCTTTAGTGTTCCCACTGATCACGTATGTAAGGCAAAAATGCACTGCAGGAAAGCCAACTTTTCTGACGAGTGATTGTGGGTGAAGTGAAAGAAAGAAAATGCTTCTGTGGCTGGAATCGAATCTGGGTCCCTTGCGTTATGAAACCGGTTGCCCCATTTTGACATGGTCAAAACAGTCTCAACTCAGATGACAACCAAAGAATCTGTCATGAGAAAGCTTCACGTTCAGTT
This sequence comes from Haemaphysalis longicornis, assembly GCF_048455015.1. Classification (NCBI taxonomy): domain Eukaryota; kingdom Metazoa; phylum Arthropoda; class Arachnida; order Ixodida; family Ixodidae; genus Haemaphysalis; species Haemaphysalis longicornis. The sequence goes on from NW_027526295.1 coordinate 2,364,625, forward strand.
GTGTCATTATAAGACAGAGGGGTGCATGATTTTTTGTATTTCAAGTTTTTTTTTTCGTATTGTGTACTTCTTTGTGCTCTTGTACACGCTGTGATCTGTAGTATTGTTTGTTGTGATGCTTTTTTTAGTAACAAATGCTGCGAGCTATGAGTAAGTTGCGTTGTGCATTTTTATTTTATGCCTATACCATGCTTTGTACACGTGATATCTGCTAGTTGCCTCCGTTGTGATGCTTTTTTTTTCAAGTGATAGACACTATTTGCTATTAGTTTTATTGTAACGGTGCATTCTATCGTAGTGCATTTTTTGTGCTACTTTGCCCAACAGGGGGATTGCATTTTCTGTCTTGTAGGATGTAAGTTTTGCAATACTTTGGTTATTTGTCATTTGCTTATCAGAAGTGTCAACTGTGTGTTTTCCTAGATAAACCCAATGGCCACAATCTGTTCTCAGCTTTGTCAACCTCCTTATTGTGGAAATTTTGAAAAATTGAAGAGTTGATAAAACGATGTGCGGTATATATGGACCGAAGAACATTATGTAATGAGGAATGCGGATACATGAAGCATTCAATAAATTGTGATTGTTCCATTTTCTTGCTATGAAACACGAATTTAAAATCTAGTACTGTCACGTGTAGTCTTATGCGTGCTACACTTGGTTTATTTCGTACCTCAAAAAAATTCACTTAACTTGCGGGCAGATCAGTGCTCGTTTGATTTTGCAATTTAAAAAATTTTTGAATCATGGGCTCAGTAATTTCAGTTGCTGGTCATTTTAGAACCACAGTATGGAGTGGATAAAATCAAATTTTCGGCATTTGATGCAACAAAAGGTACACAAGGGCATGAGGCTGGCTATAGTGGAGAGTTCCAGAAAAATGTTTGCCCACCAGGGAACCTTTAATGTGCAATGAAATCTTTACTCTGAGGTGCTTTTGCCTCCATCTAAAAGCAGCTGGGATTGAGCTTGCATCCTGAAGATCAGCTCATGTCTGCAAGGCAATTAGATGCATGTGTTTTCATACTAAACTTTTTAAGTACGAATGTACTTTATAAGCGACCCCGAACCTTCCGCCGTCCGCAGTGCGCCTCCTCCTCTCCCCTAGCAACGGCGCGAGGAGCGGAGGGGAGCGTCTGTAGCAACGGCGCAGCGACGTCACACCCCACGTGACTGCGCGCGCTCCGCCCTCCCGCGCCGTGGCTGCGCGCGCCCCGCACCGGCTCCGCACCGCTCCTCGCGCAGTGACGTCACACTCCACGTGACCGCGCGCTGGCGCCTTTGCCGTCTGCTCCCCCCTCCCCCTCGCGCCGTGACATCACGTGCTCTGCAGCTGGCGCGCCTCTCCCCCCGTTAGGTTTGCACTCATCCTCGGCGCGTGCCTCTCCCCCTCGCGTGACATCTCCCCCTCGCCGGTACTGCGCCTTCGCGCGCGTCTCTCCCGCCGTCCGCGCTCCCCCTCTCCCCTAGCAACGGCGCGGAGGAGGAGAGAGAGCGTGCGTAGCAACGGTCTCGGCGTAGCAACTGTCTCCTGCTCGGCTTAGCTGCGGGTGGCGCGCCGCTGTGCCGGTTCGCTTCGCGTTCCGTCAGCGTGAGGGCGCTCGCTCGTCGGCTCCGCATTCCGACGCTCGAGGGCGCTTTCCCAAGCATTTCCCAAGTGAGAGGTACGTAACGTGCGAATGCGAAAGACTTTAACATAGCGCCCCTCCGGATCAAATCGGGTAACTTCGGGTAACTTCGGGCAAACTCGGGCATTCGTACTTTGCCATCTTCCCTCTTACTTGGGAAATGCTTGACTTTTTTGACTTTCTAATGACAACAGTCTATAAGCTAGCAATTCTGACTGACCTTATGGAAATGAAATGCAGTGTATCAAAATCTGCATCTTGAAAGCAATTAAACGTATGTTGTATTTTCGCAGTAAGAATTCTGTTGACCTTCTAATGACCACACTCAATAAGTAGCAGAGGTGCTTTTTTGCATGCTATGGTGCAACTATTTCTCTAGTTTTAAGTTCGACATCATCCAAGTGAATAGTTTTTGACTTCCGTTTACCCTGTTCATTTCGCCTAGCTACAAACAAAGCAATTTGTATATTGCTAGCCTTTAGGATAAGAAAGAAACCTGGATCTGATGTAAAAGATTTCATGGAGACATCGACTCTGCTTGTGCCACACAATAACTGCGGCTTCCATTCGCAACGTTAGGTCTTTCCACACCTGTAAAACAAACTCGACGCAGGAAATATTCAAACAGCATTTTATAAAAGAACGGCCTGAATTATTTGTTCTTTTTTCACTGCGCCCGCTATTCTCAAGAGCTGACACCAAAGCGGAACTAGGGGAATCTTGTTTCTATCGGGAATTGGCGCAGAACATGTGTCTGTTTCTTTTGAGTGAAACTGCTCCTGGTTTTGCTGCCGCTTCCTTTTTATAGATTGCACAAACAAGATTACAAATTGCCTGTACAGGCAGCATGGACATTCTTTTACATGCGATGCATCTCTTGCTCTGAGGCATGTCCCTCCTGCGTCGTTGTCGTGGCGTCCGTCCGCATCCCTCCTCCATTCTTCTCTCCCACAGCAGTGCACAACATTGCCACTCCGGCTCTTTAGCATACCACAGTTGGCGCGCTTGTTTGGGCGCGCTTCGCTGCGGAACGCTGCATTAACAACTGCTCCGGCGTGAGCAAGTGCGCGCATGCGCGACGCACACCACCTGCGCATGTGAAACTCTCCCCCGTTCTTCTCTCCGACAGCTGTGTGCAACACTCTTACTCCGTCGCATTAGCATAACAACAGCTACGCGCGCACTTCGCTCCGCTCGCGTCTGCTCCGGTGCGCGCATGCGCGCATGCGCGACTCTCTTCCGCTGTCTCCTCTACTTCAGGCGCTGTGAATATAAAGCGGGTAGCGCGCTGCGGCGGTTCAGTCAGCGCTCACTCTCGTTCGACTCCGCGTGACTTTGCTTTAACGACTCCGTGCTTGACTTGATTCTTCCGAAGACGTGATGGAAGCGATGGTCCCTCCAGCGAGTGGGCTGACACAGTCCAATACCAGCGTCAGCGCAAACGCTCCAGGCAACGTTACGACCAATTGAACCCCCCGATGCGTCGCATCACATCAGTGTTCCCTCGCGGGAAGATGGGCGTAATTTTTTTCGTTTATATGCGCGCAGATTATGGCTGGCAGTACAGGCCCAGCCAACCAGCTTGGATGCTTGAGATTTCCGCGATTTATGGTTCCTCCATTCTTTGTGATGAGAGAAAAAAGAAGACTTGAAAGATTTCCTTTGACTTTGCTTAATCTAAGGAGATCTTTTTGTACTCCATACCCTAATTGTAAGTCATTGGAAACAATGAGACAGAGACACTTCGCCAGTATATACGCACAACACCTACAACTACACCCGGCGCACTTTCTCTCGAATGAAAGAATAAACAATTACAAAAAAGTATTAGACTACTTGGGTGTGGTTGATTTTTTAAGAAAACCTTCTCATCACGCATAACCACAACTTGTCCATTGTATTAGGACAGTGCTGAGGTACTTCCCGCGACACTCAGGGAATTTATGTTTTTTTGTAGACAAAACCTCTCCGCGAGGTACCCTGATTTTAAGCCCAAACCTTTTTCTGCGCTCTCAGCTATGTTTTACTTATTTTTTAGTGATTCATGTTTGACCCTTTACACCAATTTTACATAAGCAGTTTTTAACAAAAGCACGCATATAACTCACCTGCGCCACAATGCGCTCTTTTTTTGGTGCTCTTTGACCTAGAAGCCCTTGCACCATAAAAAACAATAATCAGCATCAACGTTGCTTAATTTGAACATCGAAGTAATTCGATCCATAAGGATAAATAAAACAAAGTAAAAGATAAAATTTGCCCACGTAACTGCTTGCTTCACAGCAAGTCTCATTGAATGAAGAGAGTCGTCTGCCGCCCCTGCCACGCAACTTCTTTGAAGCTCCCAGTGCTCCGACTCCCTGCGGCTTTTTAACGGGTTAGTTTTGTAGTGTGCTCTACTCCAAAGTGTATCCTTATTACAAAAGCAACGCGGGTGCTCATGGTTATGTGCTTACAACTTCAAATGTGCTTGAGGTTTTGTTTGCGCTCGGAAATGCGAACCTACATTTTCACTAGTTCGGAACGCCTCGGCCTATAGAAACTTTTTTGAAAAACAATTCTATTTACGACCTTATGAGGCCACCGGAATTTTGAGATTGAAGGCGATGGGAAATCGTAATGTGAAGTGAACCGAGTATCCGTTAGCCTACCTAGATGGCGTATCTTTGAATTGTTACACTGAATCGCAAACCCAATATGAATATAGGTGCCTAATAAAATATATAGCAATACAGCTTTGCATCGCTGAATTGTACATGTGGCAAGCCAAATCAAGGTCCACCGGATCGGGTAAAAGACACTTTGAAGAAACCACAATCACAAGTTCATAGCAATAAGGTAAAGCAGCTACAACTCAATATAAAGCGGTCAACAGAAAGAAATAGCATTACACAAATGAGTAAGCATTAGAGGCTATCGATAATACAACCACACTTAACAGGTTCTAGATACTGCACAAACTGGGATCACATTCTGTTTGTTCTGCACGTAACAAACGATAGACGTATAATGTTTCTGCACGAAGACATGGGTAAGATAATCGCGCGTTCGTTCGTGTCTCTCGTGTTAATTATGTGCAGCTGCTTCAAGCCATAGAATATGCAATACAGTTTTTGATTTGGTGAAGAACAACTTCGAAGTATCAGGGGTAACCACAGGCAGAGACGGTCACGAGCGACGCGAAAACTACTTTGACCGGTCCAGCAGGCCCTTGAAACACTAGCCAGGCAGGGGCCCCGCTAACCGGGAATGGCAAACGGGGAACCGCGCTGGACACGTGCGGCGACGATGACGTAGGGCCTGTCTACACATGCGCGCGTGTACTGCATGCGTCAGTAAAGTTTGTCGAATCTGATCCATTCAAATACACAGGCTGTCGGGGGTGGCGACACCGACAGCGACGGGCCGCTGCCGTCGTTTGCTTGTGGCCGGCCAGAAGCAGACCAGAAGCGAGCGACAGCGGCGGAGGGCATTGGCGGCAGTGCATTAATTTTTTTTTCGCTTGTCGCTGTTGCCCACACTACCTGTTCGCTGCACCCAGTTAAACGGGCTTTCCGCGGCTCTTGTCACCGTCACGCATGTGGTTACTTTTTGTAATGGATGCGCCAGTTGAACGAACAGCTTCTTCCTTAGATTTTGAGCCTGAAGTTCAGATTCACGTATTAACCAAATAATTAACACAGTACATGTTAACCAACCCATTAAACAACCTCAAGCCATCAGGCTGAATTTATAGTTTTGCACTAAGAATCTACCCAAAGATGACATGAACATCTTTATAAATGCTCTCCGAGGCATAAGATGGCGATTCCGGCCTGGTCAAATTTCTGACCACGTTTCCCTTTCAACAAATAAACGAATTCAGTATAGAAAAGCTGCCTCGGAGTACTTCAGACTGCGTTCGTAGTCTGCGTTCATTGTTAAGCGCTTGTTGCACACGCCGTCTTCATGTGCTTTTGGATTACGCATAAATAACGTGATTAATGCATATACTTTTTTTCAGCCCCGCCTAAACAATATTTTTTTTCGGCACCAAACTTTCTCCAGCCGGAATAAAATATATACACGCCACTTATGCATCTATTCGCAGAGCCACTTCTTAGTCTGCCTTTTTATCGCCACGGTAGCGTCCTCCGTCATCGGTGGTGGCTTTTCGTTTTATTTCCCGGTAAAGACGGTGCGTCGATGACGGGAGCCCGGGGTTACACCTCGCGAAAATCCCCCGATCCGCATTTCGAGCAACTCTGACTTCCGGATATTTTCCGCATCACCACATTCTTCCGTAGAGGCTGATATATAGAGGCTGGTTATAACACACCTTATACAAATCTACTTATGTTTATGTGGGACGCGAAAAGGCACCTTTACGGGTCATACGCCCTGGCTTTTTAACAATTACGGGGACCCTGCCCTTTCGCTATCAGAACTTAATTATAATTAATAGCAAAATGACCTTCCGAAAAAGTTTTTTTTGAAATGACATGCACTAAGTACTGTGCATACATGATGACCACGTTCAAAGGCGTTCATCATTAGAAACGTTGTTCTAAGGTTTTTCATACAAGTAAATCACAGAGACTAAATTCTCTCTCAACCTATTCGGCAAGTCGGCGTTGGGAACAAGCGATATTTGATGCAAATACTCCGGAAGAATTGATAAATACAAGTTACAGCGGATAAAAAAGACCTGCGTTTCTAGAGCTCATTGCAAACACTGGCGTTTTTTATATACTGCGAGATGGCATCAGGTGAGGCGTGGTTGAACACATACACAAAAAATTGGAAGTGGCGATCACCATGTGGTACACTCTTGAACAATATTCCAATGCAAAATGGGCTTCGAGAAACCACTTTTTTGTGTACTATGGTAAAGGCAGCGTACGTGCATGAAATAGCCTGGCTACGTATCGGCCAGAGCCGCCACCTTTTTCCGACTTCACGCGGCTCTAAGTTCAAGGCTTCTACTACTGAACAGTGGTTTTATATGCGCAAATCATCAAGGTTCAATAAACAACCTACTAAAAAACACAGAGGCGTACCAACAAACGCCGTGTTCCATGTCTTTGGAGTCTTCTAGGGCTAGCAACGGTGAAACAGATTTTTCGTGCACCCTTTATGAAAAAAAAGCGGCGTTGTAAAAAGTATAGAAAGTTATTCGATGAAACGTCAGCGTTCAGAGCCACCGGTGTCCCACCAACCTCGATTCTCCCGAATCAGGCCGCCTCTTAATTAAGGCAATACTCAACAGCGGCCCCTGGGTCCACAAAGAGACACTTCGAGGCAAGCGGCCCCAAAACGGGAGTGCACTTACCGAATGTGGCCGGAATCGCTCGGTACGATAGTGCCATGGAAGTACCCCAAGCACATAACGAGCAGCACTTAATCATTCCATCGAAAATGCATTAGCCAAGCCTCCCGAGTATTGCCCTGTCAGGCGCTGCAGACGCCTGGCGTAAGCAACTTCAATCGCACGAAGTACATTACGGAGTTATATCCCTTGGCTGGGAGTAAACCCAGTGATGCTATGTGCTACCAGGATGCTATACTTACAACATGCAACAATGCGTTCTAGCACGGCCACCTGCCCCTTTCTGAATCGCTTTATCCGCGAGCCCATGTAAAAGACGGAATTGTACAGCAAATATGGCAGTAGCACCAATACCTGCCTGACTACTTTTACGCTTGTAGAAATTCTGGCTGCTATAAAACCATAATACTGTAACACGGTTCTAAGAATCCAAAAATCTGGTAGGCACAAAAAATATTAGAACGACTGACATACACGAAGGAGTATCAGTCATATTTTAAGCGACAACTTCTTTCATAGTAACAAGAAGAGATAAAAGCAACAAAGGATGAGCAGGCACAAGTGGAACACGAAGAAATTCGCGCAATCTTTTGAACTTTCTAAGCCTTTGGCGCAGAAAGTTTTGTTTGCAGATTCTGCTGGTCTGGTCTTAAAATTTTTTTTCAACTTTACGACACCGACCGTCACCGCTTGAGCAGCCGCATCGAAACCTCATTCCGCTCTCTGGAAATGGCCTTTTTTTCCCGGAGCGCCCTGCGCCCTGCTTAGGACGCAGGCCGCAGGGCGCCCCGCTCTTAGGGCCCTGCTTCAACCCTCCTCCTGCACAGTAGGTTTTCTTTTCTGGTGAACCATCCGTGGCCCACAATCCCCGGCTGGTGCCAATTCACCTTTTTTCGAATAACCTATTTTCTGAGCCTCACAACGTTCGTGCTAAGAAAATAAACTTTCAAGGCTTTCGCCTTACTTACCGCGGTGGCTCAGTGACTCAGGCATTGTGCTGCTGAGCCAGAGAATTCGGGTTCGATACCAACTGACTTGGCGGCTTTTAAGGCGGAGGCCAGAAGCGAAAACGCCCGTGTGTCACGATGTCCGCCGTCGTTAAAATGCCCAGCTGGCTACAATTAGTCATCAGCGATCCAGTGCTGCGCGCCGCATAGCTCAGGTGCAGATTCCCACCATTCATCATGTATGCTGCTAAATCCCACAATCAATCAAGGCCATCCCTCAAGATTCGAGAACACATTTTCAGTTTGAGGACGAAGATGCCGTCACTGACCAAGTGAAAGTGAACACACCAAGACGTTTCTGTATACGTAGGGGTTGCTTGAGCAAAGTAAGCAGGCAATAGCCGTACGTGCGGCTTACGACTTACGTATCTTGCCTGCTTAGTGGGATCAGGGAACCCGTACGGGTCCCGAAACGTCTCTGTGTTTTTCTATTGACTTGGTCAGCATCTTCGTCCTCAGCATAATACCTGACCAGAGGAACTAGCGTCGAACTCTTGACTACACATTCAGCTTGAACAGGGCAACGAACCAAGTGCGCAAAATTGAAATCAGGGCAGCATTGGTTGCATTTATTTCACTGAAGAGAGCGGTATATTTAATGCATATCTTAAAAGTTCACCTAATATGCACCAGCAATTATGTCGTTATTTTTTGCTGGACATTTTTTCTATTTCTGGCCAAACAAACGTTTGGAGAAAACGTGTGACGTTCAGAATCGAACATAACAGAAAAAACTACTGACTTGAAGGCCATGCATAGGGAATTTGTTCAAATTATTTGCATGTATTTTCGGCGCTAATTGATAAAAGAGATAAAAAATTGATTGCCCCATGAGAAAATTACGAGTATTTTGTGCACATCACTTGAGTGTTAAGTGAGCTCTCCAAGGGGAAATAGAACTGATTATTCGGTTAATGGTGAACTATATTTTACGGGGCTAATGTAACATAAACATTGAAATAGAGCAATAAAGGATATTTAAACTTATTAAATTTTAAGTGCTTCTAATGCAGATATACATTGTAATTCACGTTAATACATTCTTGAGCTTCAAAATTTATTAGGGGTCTTGTGGTAACGCGGACTCAGGGTCAGTCAATATGGCCTGAGTTACACAGCAGTGTGTGCTACGAAACAAGCAGTACAAACTGTTATTACAGCGGAGCTGTTCGGAAAATTGTAATTTGCCATGTCCGAACTCAAAAATTCTAAGAAATGGCCGCGCCCGTGCACCTGAGTATCGGCCTCACGGCACCCATTCGGCAGTTAACCAAACCAAGGAAATGCCTAGCGCTCGTGTGTGCACGCGTCGCGACGATCGCCCTGCGCCCCCTGCACACGTTTCTAAAGCCAAGCATACCCACTTAGGTAGACTGACCAAGAGAACTAGAGGGTTCGCCGTAACCGTGGCAAAACTTTCTCGGATTGAGAAACACACGCCACTCTAAGGTGATGCGTAATGATCAACTCTTCCAAAAATGAAAGGTCATAGTTACAGCAACACTAATGGAGTAATGGTCGTTGCGGCAGCGAAGACGGAGCAAATCGGCAGCAATCGTGGACGTAAACGTGGTGGTCGTGAATGTTGAGTACAGCTTCGCTACTTCCTTCATTTTTTCCATCGGGAAATGTTTCTAGGAAACCGGCAATAATTTTATTTAGCAGATACTTAATGTATCCTCAATATTTACATCAAGATAAATTTCCGGAGTATACGTTTATAATGAGATGAAGACACATAATTGGCTTTCTTGCAAAATGCTGTTGTCTAGTGTAAGGCCAAAACCGTGGTAATAAGGTTGAATATGGATGATAGCGGCTATCAAGAAACGCGAACATGGGAGCCATCCGAGAACATTCATTCAATGTTGCACTCCTTGAGAAAAATTGTGGATAAACTTTAGGTTAAACTCGTCTTCACTTCGCCGCACAAGGTCAACTAACTATGCAATATTACGATGTGTTCCCGCGTACCAGCATTTTGTTTGAAGAAACACAGCGCTTTTTTTTGGCGTACCGGGAAAAGATTGTGCATCAGATTCCTCATTCATGTCGTGAAAAGCACATTGATAAAACTGCTGGATGTTGAAACAAATAAAAAGAAATGGTGACAAATGGGTATCACGTCATTCCGCTACTAACATTGGAGATTCTTGCCGTTACTAACTGAAAGCGCTCCTTTCGCTCGGCGTAAAGACCAAACTAAGATACATAAGCGCACATTCAGCAATTAGCAACATGGCGGCCGCATGTGAGTGTGCGGCCGCCATCGACAGGACGCAAGAACCAACAATCCCTTTATAAATAGCAGCATGTGCCCGTCTTGGGTGAAGTGTTCAAAATGCTACGCAAGTTGGTTCACAGTGCGCATAAAAAGTACCAGCGGAAAAGGACGCAGCACGCTAGGAGGAGGAGCAAAAACACACACGTTGACTAAGAACTGATTTATTTCGGAAAAGCACGCGCACGCGCACGCGCACACTTTTCCCATCGGGAAGAAATGTGCTAACGTAGATATAAACGAATTTTCTTTATCCGTTAGGACTGCCGAGGGGTGTTAATTTTTTTACAAGTCTCCTTATTTTGTATTAGTATAAATGCGCTGCATATCTCTCGCTCGCGTCTCCAGTTTCCCCTACCTAAAGTGCTGGCAAGGTGAGACTTGCAATTTTTTTGCATTTTTTTTGCATGTTGCGAATTTTGCATATCGCGATTTGCATGTTGCGATTTGAATGTTCTCGATTTTTTTGCATCCTTGCACTTTTTTTGCGTGTAAGGGTACTTTTAAACTAGCGACGCAAAAGACATATCGCGATTTATGGACGTAAAACACGGCGTGTCACGCAGTTCGGTCGGCTGAGACGTGAAATAAGGTCATTCGCTAAAGTAAATACGACAATTGCGTCAACAGTATGAACCCGGACTATAGCTGAATTATTTCCCGTGCCAGAAAAAGAAGTTGTCCGGTGCTGCCTCAGCCGATCATTAAGCCACACACCCGTTTATCCGATGTATATTTTTACCCAGGACAATGGGGTTAAATGGACCACGCCTACCGCACACTTCGTAAAACTTGTTCGTTGGTTTATCTTGCAAGGATCGGCTTTCCGCTGGGCACCAGAGATTTGGGAACACTGGGTTTGTAGATTTAGAACTTTCCTTCACGCCCGACCGACTCGTGTGTGGGAAATCGTTTCCGAGACCTAAAAAGGCGCTTTTGCCGTAGAGTTCTACACACTAGAAGTTGGTAAAGCGGGGTTTAGCGAACTTGTGCTCTATGAAAGCTTTAAACAAAAGTTGCCCGCATGTAATGCAACAAAACCTTGCAGAACAGGTTTAACGTTTGGTAGCGTCTGGTTTTGCCTATAATGTTTTGTAGACGGTAGGCGAATCTTTGGTGACGAAAGTGCAAAGTCAGGCCATCTGCAAAATCTAGCAACGCCGAGGAAGTTCAGAGAGAAAAATATGGAAGTGTTCTCTTACTTCCACAGGACTTCACGTGGGCTGAAAGAACGAGCCCAAATATTTCGGGTCACCATGGTGTTTTCTGCCCCTCGGAAACTTTCGGGTTTGTGTTCGCAAACATCTGGTGCCCCGTGGAAAGCCGACCCTTGCAACACAAACTACCAAACAAGGTTCACGACTTGTGCGGTGAATCTACTCTATTCAGCCCCATTGTCCTGCTCAAAAATACACATCGGACAAACGGACGGGTGCCTTAATGATCCGCTGGGGCAGCATCGGACAGCTTTGGAATGTGGCACGGGTAGTAATTTAGCTTTACAGGCAAAGCGCTGCAAGGATGGTACTCCCCAGTTTTAGCTCGCCAGCACTGGTGGTCGAAGAAACTCGGGACGCAAGTCTGAGCTTCGCCAGGCATTTTTATTAAGAAAACTTAAATTCATTCAACTCAATGTGAAAGCTCTGGGAAGTGCAGAGCCAGGATTCGCCATAATGGCCTGTACCGCCGTTATCAGCTGACTGCTACCACCCCATGCAATTCATATTCCCCGCCTTCATACTGCTCGCGCGCCCCTGCCTGCAACTGCCAGCGGGAGTTCCGTACTTTTAAACCAAACCTTTCTACCTCTACCAGCCAAGGATTCCTTCACGGCATACGCAACAAGAAACTCCGACGCAGATGGGGACCGGGAGAGTGGTTTTCACTCCCGAGCGTTTCCCGCGCGCAGCTGCCTGCTCGCACCGGCAGGCGCTTTGGAGGGACGGCTTTGTCGCCTCCTATAGCGACGGTTGTTTTCTGCTTGTTCTGGCGTGCTTCGTGTCCATTGCACGCTTCCTTCTTACAGCTTGAATAACTTGTTCGACAGCATCTCCTGGGTTACCCGGACCCGACGCAATTAAGTGGTCGTGCGGCAAAGATACGTTAAAGATTGGTTTGCAGGGCGGGAAAACAAAATGTAGAGACCACACACAGACATCTGGCCGCAGGAGAAACGCTACCTTTTGCGCACTGGTTGCCACAAATGAAACTCCGCTTTCTAAACTAGTGAATACCAATTCCGTTGTGTTTTAACGTTGTATTTTAATGGTTATTACAAAAGGCGAAAGGATAAACTGGATGTTCCCTCAACTTTCTCGCAATTCCTAAACTTACTAAAGTAACTAGTTTAGGTCGGTATTGGCGGTGAGATGTTTGAGTGGCGCCCCCTGGCTCTGACGTCGGATTAGGGACTCGCGCCGCTGTCGTCTGCTACACTCCGCTTGCGAAGGGCAGCGGTGCCTGTGCTAGAAATCGCCCGCTTTGATGCTCTAGTGCATTAAAAAGCGCATTTCTAGTAATTCAGTTATTTTCAGTTATTTTTGCCACCTTCTGACACATCTGAATAATTTCAAGCTGTATCCCCTACAAGTTTTCAACGCACGAAAAGAGCGAGAACAACTTTCTTCAGAGCATCGGTGAGAATATTGTGTGTAACTCGTCCTTTCGAGCTTATTCGCGAGGTTCAGCGCTCAGAGCTCCTCGATAAGTGTTCAAAATGCGTAGGCTTCCCTGCCGTACTTTTGAGATGCTCTTATGGCGACTCAACAGCCTCATGCTACGCACCAAGCAGCGGGCCCCTACGCGCGCATGGCACAGCAGGAAGTAAGCAGTTGTCTTCCTTTTCTTTCGTTGTTGTTGACTGGTATCAAATGAATGTTTTTTTTTGTGTGTGTGCCCAACGCATTGATTTTTCTGCACCGTCACAAACGTCCTATTACTAGGTTTGTGGATGTTTGGGAGGCTCACAAAGATCGTGTGAGTATTTTTTTTTGCAGGCTGTATGGCACACATTCTTTCTTCACAAATTGGCTTTAGTTATGGCTGCGTTCTAGGAGGTGCATATCCACAGCTTGCGTTGTTTATTCACATCCAAATACAATGAGAATACCCGCCGCGGTGGCTCAGTGACTAAGGCGTTGCGCTGCTGAGCACGAGGTCGTGGGTTCGATTCCCGGCCGCGGCGGCCGCTTTTCTGATGGAGGCGAAAAACAAAAACGCCCGTGTGTACGAGATTTCGGCGCACGATAAAGATCCCCAAGTGGTCAAAATTAATCCGGAGCCCTCCACTACGGCCCGCCTCATCGCCTGCGTTGCGTCGGCGCGTTAAACCCTACAATCAATCAATCAAATACAATGAGAATGTTTGTGCTACGCCATCGCGATCGCTCCCAAAACAACGTTGTCCACAGTACTCGAAGGCGGCTTTTGTGCTCAGTATTTCTATCGTAACCGTCGTTATCATAACGAACTGACTATCAACCCGAGCAATTAAAACGTGATTGCGGTGTTGAAGGCTTGATATACTCGCCAACGAACGCAATAAATAGTATACGCCCGCATATTAGAAGAATCGAAGCGGATGAATATTTATAAGATGCTTTTCATTGTTTTCCAACACTTCAAAGTTTAAAGAACAAATCCTGGTCTATTTGGGATGGCATTCTATTAATAGAGGAAAATTACTGTTACTCTCAGCAGCCGGCCCACGAACCACGTTGATTTTATTGTAAAGTAAAGTTTCCTCCTCCTCTCCCTCCCCCTCTTGTGTGCAGTTTTCCTATAACGAATATCTGAATATTGGGAAGATTTGGCTGTGGAAAATGTACCGAAATATCCGTCCAGGTCTGAGCAAACATAGTGTTACCGTATATTTACCGTAGACGTTGCTCGTTTTGCTCAATATATCTCCATGCTGGTTTGAAGCGTGGTATAAAACCAGCACGCGCCTAGCTATACACACAGTGGGTTATTTGGAACTCAACCTACAGTTTCTGCAGCCTATAGTGCATGGCGGCACACTTTCATGCCATGACAACGTAAATTGATGTGACACAATACTTTCGAGCCTTCGGCAACGTTGCGAAAACTGTTTTACCTTACATATGATAACCGGGAATCGGAATGCCTTGTGCCAAAGCCGACAGCTCCGAAGGCCGGGAATTTGTTTTGGTCTTGTATTCTCTGTTGTCGGTTACTAGCAGCTGGCTGCTCCCTTTGTTCCAAAGATTGCTTAATACAGAAGCTTACGCCTAGCTCCGACTTTCGAGCTCCGCACAGCACCGGCTTCGCAAGGAACGGGGCGACGCCGTCAATATTTCTTCCGTAGAGGCATCAAAAACTATACTTTATATCACGCTTTCAGCTAGTGTATGCGAGTTTAAGGCTGTCACAATGATAAAAAGTTACGCACACGCAAAATCTGGCGCGGACAACCATCAGACGTCAACCGAGCGCAAAGAAGCAGCAGGGAGAGCGAGCCCGAGTGAAGCAGACGACAAATACGAGAATCCCTAAGCCGACGTCATGGAGGCGCGCTTCGCAGCGCCGCCCGTGGTCGCGCTCACCGCCAATAAATGGGAATCAGTAAGCTCACATGCCGAACTGTTTGGGTGTCTGCGCTTGTGTCGCCCGGTGGTGTAGCCCCTAGCTAGCATGTCAGCATGGCTAGGTTCCGTTGTCTCACCCTTCAAAAGACGGTCCTCTCCGTATTTTGCCGACGCATGGCCGTCCTACAGCGGCGCCGTAGTCCAACGCTCAAGCCCGGCCGTGGCCGACGCTGCTGCGATAGGGAAGCCGCCCCGCGAATTTCAAGAAACGGCTGGCAGAATGCCTGGTTTCACTCTTTTTAAAGCCATGTGTGGTAATTGAAGTGACGTAGCGTGGGCAGTTGTTGTGGTTGCCGTTTAAATCTTTGGTTTTTGACCACGTTCACAGCGTGGATGGGAGCCAATTTTTTCCTGCTTGCATTAATTACGTATGATGGGGCTGTTTTGCGTTAATTCGAAGACAATTTACTTGTGCGGCTGGAGCCTTCCTACGTCATTTCAAAGGCGCCATATTTTTCTTCCGCAGCCGCTTTTTTTTTTGCCTAAACGAGCCTTCCTGTGTTATTTTTAACGCGCCGTTTTTTTCTTGTGCGTGGAGGCTTTTTGCGTCGTTTCAGACGCGTCATATTTTTCTTGCGCGGCCGTTTTTTTTCGCTTAAACCAACCGAACGAGCGTTCTTAACTAAATGAACGTGGGCGCTGCGGGTAATTACACAGATTTTGCCTCAAATGTACCTGCACTTTTCTTTGCTCTATACAATAGGGAGATGTAGGACAAGCGCCAACGGGTCACGAGTTGCCAACGATTATGACTATATAAACCGCTTGTCATTCCAAGCCTCTGGGGCACACCGCGACGACAGCGTTACAACGGAACGCCCTGTTGTTCTATCTGGGTTGGAGCGAGCGAGCTATGACGACAAGGCGAGCGCCTAAAATGCTCTACACTTGGAAATAAGGAGGCTTCTGTCAGATGTCCGTCGGTGGTGTTAATGAATAAAGAATATCTGTTTTTATTTTTAGCTACGTACCCACGTGTCTTCAAGTTGTCCAAAGTGTGCGCGTACGCAGGAATCACATATAGATGTCTTGTTTTTCCGAAATAAATCAGTTGTTAGTCCAGCGGCGGGTTTGTGCTCCTTCTTATAATTCCTGCGTCCTTTTTCGCTGTTTTTTTTATGTACACTGTAAACCCTTCTTAGCTTACGCTTTGGAGATCGCACCTTTTACGCATGCCTTCTTTTCTCAGGAGAAAAAGGTGGAAAAGTGGGGAACTTGGGTGGGGATTTGGAGCCGGCAGGCTGGCGGACATGCAGCCGGTTTCTTTGTTGTTCACGCAGGTTTTCGCAAGTCTCGGAAATGTCGTCTGGCTCGGTGTGATTGTCGGCCGCGCAGATTTGCAGCCTAGCCAAAAGCAAGCTTCAGCGCTGCTGTCATCTTCGCCGAGTATAATATCCGACGCCTTGTCGGGCCATGCCGTGAATTCCGGTGCCGGTATCTTCGATGTCGAACTCGGCGCGTGGCGGAACTTCAGTAATTGCCATCGACCAATCACCTTCGGACATCGACGCCCATGTGACCAAAGTGAACACTACATAGACGACTAACGCTTCTACCTCGTAGGATTTGGAGCCGGCACGCTGGCGGATATGCAGCTGATTTCCCTGTTGTTCCCGCAGGTTTTCACAAGTTTTGGAAAGCCATCTGGCTCGGTTTGATTACCGGCAGCGCAGATCTGCAGCCTGGCCAAAACCAAGCTACAGCGTTTGTGTCATTCATCTTCGGCGATTATCACATCCGACGCCTTGTCGGGTCACACCATGAATTCTAGGCCCGGTATCTTCGATGTCGAACTTGGCGCATGGCGGAACTTCAGTGGTTGCAATCGACCAATCACCTAGATGACTCCACAGACTACTAGATGACTCCACAAATCTACTAGATGACTCCACAGTAAGTACGTAATCTCATTACTGTTGTTTCATTGCATGCTTAATTGCAGGTTTTTCATGAAAAGCGCACTGCATTGTTTATATTCGTATTTTTGGACCTAGTAAGTACACTAGTACACTCACACGGTTTCCTTGTTTTTTAGTTTAAGTGCTTCACGGCGAGATTTGCTTAAAGGAGGTGCACATTCTTCGTGCCTGCCAGCAATAACGGCAATACAGAAGTATGTTTGGGAATTGGAAAGCTCCTCCGTGCAGCACTGCGTACTGAATGGAAAGCTTCTCCGTGCGGCCAGGGGTACTGCAGTCTCTAGTGACAGAATGCAGTCTGATTGGGTCTTGTTATTGCTCGTGCAGGTGCCAGCTGGTGTGGCGAGCCCGCTCTTTCCGCCCAAGTTTACAACTCCGAGTTAAGCCTAGCGCTAGTCTCTAGTCTCTACTTATTGTTCTTGGACATCACTGTGTTTCTTCCCATTCACCTTAATCTTATCAATGCCTCCTGAGCTTAGTTCAAGAGCCCTTTGCAATTGCTCTGTTTCACTGAAAGAACTGTTCAAAAATCTTAGCTAACCCCACCGAGACAGGCTGTAAACAACTTTGGAGAAATATTGCCTCCTTGCCGTACTCCTTCCTGCTCGTGAACGTTTCACTCCTTTTGCAAAGAAATATTGCCCATACATCCCTTGTATATATCCCGTATCCTGTGCATGTTTCTCAGACCTCTATTGCCTGGTCCTTCAGTAATTCCAGTACTCCAGCAGTGTTTCCAGAATCAAGTGCTTTTTCATGATCTATAAATGCAATGTAAAGGGCGCTTTCAGAACATGTGTACTCCTCTCATACCTGCGTGTGATCTTGTGTGACAATAAACAGTGTGTGCAAGGATGGCATATGGCATTTAATTTCACTGCAATAACATGAAAGCTGCAATTTCCATGCTCACTAGAAACAACTTACAGGGCGACATGTGTTTACCTGGAATTTCCATGCTCTCGAGATTGAATTACAAAAATACAGGTCACTGGATACTGTCCTCCACAAGTGTTATGCATATTTAGGTGAGTTGAGCAGCACCATATCAAGGTGAGCTAGACAACATTGATACTTCAAATCTTCGACACTTATTCGAGGAAAAATGCATAGTAGCATAAGTTGCATGCTTGAAACATATAAAAAGCAGGCATTTTTGTTTTTGAACACAAAATTCTGAGGTATCGGTAACATAACTCGGGCTTACAAGCTATGAGAAAAGTTTGCGGCTTGTGGGTGAAGCGGGTAATTCACAGCTTTCCTTATATTCGGTGGGCATAGTTAACTAAACCATGCAGGCCTAAAGGGAGTGTTCAGCACAAGCATTACCCAAAAGGTACTAAATTTAACTGCTCAATGATTTCAAGCAATACGTTGCTGATGGCTGATAAGTTGTTTCCACAATGCCAGACATCTCTCTGCTAGAATCTGTTGATGAGCTTGTAGGTCTTATACTTCAAAAGTCACGAGAAAAAAATCTCTTGGCTTAGTTAAGTGTGCCTGGTGCGAGAGATGGCCATTGGTCCACCTTTTCAGGTTTGAAACAGGTGATCACACTGAATTTCTTGACAGCAAATACGGTAAATGAATAAGCTTTCTTTCCCGGTGTATGAAGGGGGCAGAGTAGATGTCACAAAAAAAGCTGCCAAGGCAGCTTGAAGAGCACCCTACACCAAATCGCGGTAGCAGACACTGCACCAGCAGTAACAAAATAGCTCTGTGCCACCCCAGGCAGGAAACTATTCACCATGCAGCATCATGTAATGACAGCAGTTGAAAAAGAAGAATATATGTAAGGTGGGCGATATAGAAAAAAATGCATAAAAACAAAACTCCAGAGCAGGGATGTTACAGCATTACACAAGATCAAACATTCATACATTGTTTTCAAATTCTCAAATACCAAAAAATAATGTAACTAAACATCAGCACTGATTTCAAACTTTCATACATTGTTTTTAAACTATCAAATACCAAAAAAACTTAATGTCACTACACATCAGCGCTGACACAGTAGGGGGAACACTTAAAAGTTACCAGTTTCAGCTGTCTCTGCTTGTCTTACTGCAATTCCGCACAGTTTTTTCTTGAAGGGGCGATATTAAATCGATGCACAGCAGGAGTGTTGTGTATGACCTGGTATCGTGTCATTTGCCCCGAATGTGTGGCAAAATGGGCTGAATTTATGCACCTCGGCATGTCGATCAACTAACATTCGTGCTGTGCTTAGAGCTCACAAACAGTGGCATAATGCCGGCAATCTGCCAGCTCTCCTCTCGCATACCTTTCTTCCAGCTCTGGCAGCAGCTCACTAAAAAAACCTTGTGCAGCCTTGGTATGCATTCATTTATGTCATCATCGTCATCATCATCATCATCATCACCAGCCTATCTACGCCCACTGCAGGGCAAAGGCCTCTCCCATTATTCTCCAATTGCCTCGGTCCTGTGCCAACTGTGACCAATTTATCCCCGCAAACTTCTTTATCTCATCTGCCCATCTAACTTTCTGCCGCCCCCTGCAACGCTTGCCTTCTCTAGGGATCACTCTGTTACCCTTAATGACCAGCGGTTATCTTGCCTTCGCATTACATGTCCTGCCCACGTCCATTTCTTCTTCTTAATTACTACTAATATGTCTTTAACACCAGTTTGCTCCCTGACCTACTCCGCTCTCTTCATGTCCCTTAATGTTACACCTATCATTTTCCGCTCCATTGCCCGCTGAGTCGTTCTTAATTTAAGTTGAACCCTCTTAGTAAGCCTCCAAGTTTCTGCCCCGTAGGTGAGTACCGGTAAGATGCAGCTGTCATACACTTTCTTCTTCAGCGACAATGGTAGGCTGCTATTCATTATCTGAGAATGTCTGCCATATGCAACCGACCCCATTCTGATCCTTCTAATTATCTCTGCCTCATGGTTTGGATCTGGGGTCACAACTTGGCCTAAGTAGATATATTCGCTTACCACTTCCACTGCCTCGCCACCTATGTCAAACCGCTGTGCTGTCCCGAGGTTATTGATCATTACTTTAGTTTTCTGCATATTAATTTTCAGTCCCACGGTTCTACTCTGTTCGCCCAGTGCGGAAAGCATGCTTTGCAATTCGTCCCGCGAGTTACTTAGCACGGCAACATCATCAGCAAATCTGAGGTTACTGAGGTATATCTCCATTAACCCTTACTCCCACCTGTTCCCATTCCAACGTTCTGAATACTTCTTGTAAACATGCTGTGAATAGCATTGGAGAGATTGTGTCTCCTTTTCTGAGACCCTTTCTTATAGGTATTTTACTGCTCTCCGTATGGAGGATGATCGTAGCTGTAGACCCATTGTAGATATCCTCTAGTATTCTTACATAATGCTCATCTACCCCCTGGTTCCGTAATGCCTGAATGACTGCAAGGGTTTCGACCGAGTCAAATGCTTTCTCATAATCTATGAAGGCTATATATAGGGGTTCAGTATACTCAGCGCACTTCTCTATCACCTGATTGATCGTGTGAATATGGTCCATTGTTGAATAACCTTTACGGAACTCTGCTTGTTCTTTAGGTTGACTGAAATCTAAGGTTGCAGAAATTCGGTTGGCGATTACCTTGGTAAATACCTTGTAGACGACTGACAGTAAGCTGATCGGCCTGTAATTTTTCAAGTCCTTCATGTCGCCTTTCTTATGAATTAGGATGATGTTCGCGTTCTTCCAAGATTCCGGTGCCATTGCGGTCATTAGGCATTGCGTATACAGGTTTGCCAGTTTTTCAAGGACAATTTCTCCGTCGTCCTTCAAGAGGTCTGCTGTTATCTAATCCTCACCAGGTGCTTTGCCCCCTTTCATTTCTTTCAAAGCCTTCCTTACTTCTTCGGTCGTTACTGGTGGGATGTCTATCTCCTGTGAACTACTGTCTCGTTCGGCATTATCCTCTATGTCCTGGCTACTGTACAGATCCCTTTAGAACTCCTCGGCCACTGTGACTATTTTATCCCTATTTGTGATGACATTGCCTTGCTTATCCTTAATTGCATACATCTGATTTTTCCCCACGCCAAGACGTCTCTTCACTGCTTTCAGGCTACCTCCGTTCTTTACAGCGTATTCGATCCTCTCCATATTATACTTCCGTATGTCAGCTGTCTTACGCCTATTGATTAGCTTGGAGAGCTCCGCTAGTTCTATTCTGTCAGCTGCGGTGGAGATTCTCATGGTTTGCCGTTTCCTGATTAGATCTTTCGTCTCCTGTGAAGGTTTACCAGTATCCTGCCTAGCCATAGTGCCCCCGAATTCTACTGCACACTCCGTAATAATGCGTGTAAGGTTGTCGCTGGCTTCCTGCGTCGTAAGCTCGGCTTCCTCGTTAAGAGCGGAATATCGGTTCTGCAGCGCGATCCTGAATTCTTCTACTTTACGTCTTACTGTTAGCTCATTTATCGGCTTCTTTCGTACTAGCTTGTAGCGGTCCCTCCTCAAATCTAGCCTAATTCGGGATCTTACCATACGGTGGTCACTACACCTTACCCTTCCGAGCACTTCCACATCCTGCACGACGCCAGGGTTATCGCATAATATGAAGTCTATTTCATTTTTGTGCTCCCCAATCGGGCTTCTCCAGGTCCACTTCCGACTCTCCCGTTTACAGAAGAAGGTATTCATTATGCGTAGGTTATTCCGTTCTGCAAACTCAACTAGTAGGTCCCCCCTGCTATTTCTACAGCCTAGACCATAGTTCCCAACTGCCTTGTCTCCAGCCTGATTCTTGCCTACTTTAGCATTGAAGTCCCCCATAACTACGGTATACTGTGTTTTTACTTTAGCCATTGCCGATTCCACATCTTCATAGAGGCGTTCCACCACTTGGTCGTCGTGGCTGGATGTGGGCGCGTAGCCCTGCACCACCTTGAGCTTGTACCTCTTATTTGGCCTAATTACAAGACCTGCTGCCCTTTTGTTAATGCTATAGTGTTCGTCTATGTTGCCAGCTATGCTTTTATTGACTAGAAGTCCCACTCCCAGTTCTCTTCTGTCCTCTAGACCACGGTAACATAGGACGTGTCCATTTTTCAGCACCGTAAAGGCTTCGCCTGCCCTCCTAACCTCGCTAAGCCCTATTACATCCCATTTAATGCCCTCTAATTCCTCGAGCAACACCTCGAGACTTGCTTCGCTAGATAAGGTTCGCGCGTTAAACGTTGCCAGGTTCAGATTCCATTGGCGGCCTGTCCGGATACCGGGATTCTTAGCACCCTCTGCTGCGTCACAGGTCTGACCGCCGCCGTGGTCTGTTGCTTCGCAGCCGCTGGGGACTGAGGGCCGAAGGTTAGTTGGCGTATTCATGGGAGGTTGTGGCCATTACTACACCAGGGTGGCCAATCCTGCTCTGGTGAGGGAGTGCATTACCGGCAATGGTCGCCGGGGTCAGGCCGCACCCCAAGCCCCTTTGTGCAATTCCATCAATACGCGGATTTTTTTTTAATCCGGTGGGAATAGTCCGGCACCGGGATTCGAACCACGGTCCTTCTGCACGCGAGACGGGTGTTTTACCTCTACGCCATCGCTGCATCCTTCATTTATGTAGGTGCTGTCAAAAGGCACCCTTACCAAAATGATGCTTTTCACGCTCCAAACGTAAAAGTAACAGAGCTTTCGGCTTCTGCAGTACAACTGTATCTGCACTTGGGCATAGTATCCATTTGGGCCATTTCGTGCAATTACGTAAGTGTTACCTACATTTTTTACATCGTACTTCCCCGAGCAGACTAACTCTTAGCAGTCCATAACAAACTCGGCACTTCCAGTATTGCTGAAGTCTGTTCTACAAGGCCATCAGGAGAGGCCGACAACCAGGTCATAACCACCAAAATAACAGTGCTGCATGGTGTCGTATCCTACCCTGTTTCACTAGTGAACTGGTTACGCGCAAGAGATTCGTACTTTGTCCCATGTTTTGTGGCAGCATTTCCAGAAAATGTACGCTGTATAATACTGCGCACTGCCTTTTCACAAGACGTGGTACTTTTTTAGGCACCTTCTTCACATTTGATGCAGCTATTCGCAACTACTTCACCACCATGCAGAGTTCTATGATCTGGTTCATGGTTTTCTTCTGCAGTTCTGCCACTGCCCTCAGCGTTAGGGCAACAAACTTCTTGTAAATGTCACTGCGCCGAGTGCAGCTCCCAGGAAGGGTACTAGGAGACTGGTGGGTGTTGTGCAGCTCAGGCTCGTCTTGCACAGGCCTTGCTTGACGGGCTGGAGCATAGAAAGTTTGGCATAGTAGGGTGCCTGTAAGTTTGAAAAGGCAGAACACGGCAAGAAACATCTTAGTCCCTTCTTTCAGGAACTTAAGTAAAAAACAGTGAACCTAGTGAGGTTAGCTGGAGTAAATTTAATGATTAACCAAATGAAATTATCTGACAGATATTGAATATTCATGAAAAATATATCCACATAAACATGACTGAAATCAAAATGGCATGATATGACTGACCACCAAAGCTGTGGCTGCATTGCCTCATTGCAGACCATGATAGCATACATAAATGATTAATCTCCTCACTTTGGTCCAAAGTGGGGTCAAGTATCATCAATGTGACGGTCATCCTACTCCTCACTAAGATAGTTTCTCCTCATATCGAGAAAGATCAGCCACATCCACTATGGTTTGTTTCAAATGTGAAGGTGGAGACCATACATTCTTGTTCCATGCAACACGTGAACATACAAAAAACCAGAGCGCGAGCTGGGGAGTGTGCACCAGGAAATGCAAACGGCAGTGCTGGAGGAGGGCTCTGAGAAGGGGGTGATGGACTGCATTGATTGATTGTAGTTTAACGCGCCGATGCAATGCCGGCGATGAGGCGTGCAGTAGTGGAGGGCTCAGGATTAATCATGACGACCTGGGGATCTTTAACGCTCGCCGAAATCTCGTACACAAAGGCATTTTTGCTTTTCGCCTCTATAAGAAAAGCGACCTCCACAGCCGGGAATTGAACCCGCGACCTCGTGCTCAGCAGCACAATGCCTTAGCCACTGAGCTACCGCGGCTGGTGGGTGACGGACTGCAGAACATTCTGGATGTGCCTAATACATACGTCGCCCCAGTAACAGCTAGGTAGACCGAGAAAATATGCCATGGAGGAAGAGGCTAAAGCCGTTTCGAAATGCCACTCGTAACTGGCACAGGGAGGAAGTAGCTATTATGGATGAAGCTGCAGCAGCGGCCCGACTAAAGCAACTTGATCTTCTCAGCATCCTCCGTAACTTTGTTTCTGTGTGCAACGATGTTAGTAAAAGTGTAAAAAGCTTCACTGCAAAAGTTGAAACACAGTCAAAGAAAGGCACCTGCCATTTTCTCAGTTAAAAAGAAAACTTTCTGCACTGTTTAGTTGGGAATTTAGACCTGACGTAAGAAATTGTACCTGCAATTCTGAAGAGGTCTAGATATTCGGGATCTCTGTGCATTTCATAAATTTCCACTTCGGATAGCAGCATATTCGCTGCTGCCGGTTGTCGCTGCACCTCGGGGTCCACAGTGGCCGGTTGGAGGTGGAAAGTCATTTCGGCGATTCTGCAGGGCTGCGCATTGCGCTTCGTTCACTGGTTCCACTGCGCCACAACATCAGTACACGCCCTGCTTGTAAGACCTAGTGTCACAGCACAGTCACCCTTCCAGAGTATTGCGCCTAGGTGGCTGCATATCCGTGCTTCACCTGCCATGCAGGTGCATCCGCCACGTAACACCCTTCCACTCATCTCTGCTGAAACCCAGGCAGGGTGGTTTGGTCTATTGACAGCTCGGGAAGGCCAAACCTTGGCCTTCAAAATGACCACTTTGTCATTAACCTTGTGCACCATGACCTTCCCCAACCATGCAGACTGCAAGTAATTGAAAGATGGCAGCCACTTATAGGAGGCAACATCTTTCAGGTCACACGCTTTTGTGCGCAGCAGGTAGAAGGTGATGTCGGGCCTCCTCACGTCTGGCCAGTCCCGTGTGTCGTCCGACCATTCACAAATGTGATCAGGGGGGGTGTAGACCAGGGTTTCTGCAAAGAATGAAAGAAAAACAGGTTATTCCGATCAAACTTTAAAAAACGAGGTTTAACGTGGATCAAACAGGGAGAAGTCAGAATAGTAAGGCCAAACAGCGACGTAGAAAGCAGCGCATAAATCCCAGCCACCACTGGCAGGCATATCCCAACTCATTGAGGTATAAAGCTACAAGTGACAACCAGTACTGAGCTGGTTGGTTCTTCCTTAGACGTAATAACAAACAAAAGCAACTGAAATGATCAGAAACCGGAACGAAACTACATATTAACAATATTTAGGGCGTCCAAACACTTTATTAAAAGAACTTGTCAGAGCAAGAATTGAACTTTGGCTTTTAAGTGCTCTAACTTCACTGCTCTGCAACAGCGACTTAAAAAAATATGGATGTTACACAGACGCGTGTGCGCACTCCAAATCGTTTCCTCTGTTTCCTTTTCAAACGTAAGGGCGAGGGTCACACGCTTAAAAAAAACTGACAGCTTGCCAAAATGAGTGCCTGCCTAATTTGAGCGCGCCGTTATGACAACGGCGTGTATGTATGTACTCCAGCTAAAGCAACAATCGCTGAACGCATTCTCGTTCCCACCACAAAAAGGTAGGGCGCGCTAATCACAACCCGCTCCAGCGCTAACAAACCGATGCCTATACTCCGTTTCATACATCAAGTGCAACGCTGTGAAGGCTACACAAGTAGTCCGGAAAGAAAGAAGATGTATCGCTCCGCGCTGTTTGGTTGCCGCGTGGTCTAACGTGTCGCTCTCGAGAAAACACATCGAATTTTAAAGCGCATGGGTTCGAAACCGCGCCCCGAAATTTTTTTATTTTTCGCACATTTTCTGGAAGTTCAATTCTGAATGATATTTTGTTCTCAAATAACTACGAGCGTGCGGAAATGAACTGCACGTATGTGTTCATTTGATGCATACCGTGTTCATTTGTGCGGGCCGAAACAAGCTCGCACTAATGTTTGACCAGCAATGGTGATTTTGTCGCGATTATGCAGCATTGTCAATTTACCTCGTTGGTTCGAGTGAGACGTTTGTGTAAGAAGATGGCGTTGACTCATTGAATAGTTAGCTCAGCTGCTCCAACCAGGCTGGGTTAAGAACAGGTGTTCACTTTAAACTTTTGTTTTCGCCGTTGCCATGATGATCTACTTCTTTCTGGGCCTCTCTTAAAATACTGAGCATGTTTTTGATCCTATCGGGCCGCCAGCACCCAACGGGTTCAGTGCTTACCGAAAGAGTTTGGTACCGACTATGGCACTGCACTGTAAAGTAGACGGAAGAACTTCGTGCGAATAATGCATCATTGCTTAATCATGGGAAAGGCCAGAAAGCAGATTTATGCACCTTGGAATACTGATTTCTGGCACAGAAACGCATAATACATATATTAGTTTGGTTATTCGCCCCTTTCCAGTCGGAATATATGCGACATTTTTTGTGCATTCTTTTTCGTGATTTATTTCTTCACTACAATGTCCCCTCCCCCCGGAAGCAAGGGTTATATTCTTTTTTATCAATGAAAAGAGAGCCCTTTAAGCTAGGCTCTTATTCGCCAGAACATCAGTATTTTAATCGATGGGCCAATTGTTTTTACTTACGGAACCTTGATATGGACTGTTTTCTGTTAAGGAAATATCTGTGGTATATGTTAGTGCAGTGACAAAAAAATTAGCGCCAATCCGCACTGTGAATGTGGTTGGAAAGCAAAGCTGTAAACGACACCCACAATGATTACCCATGCGACGTCACTTAAATTCCCTCACGTCGCTCAACAAATAGTGAAACACGACAGAAGTGGAATGCACTTAACCATACCCTCTAATACTTCAAAGAGATATTCTTGGTAAGGTTAAATTATTGCACGATGTATGAACGGTGGTAGATTGAGTTGTATTGGTATAGCAAATGAGTGAAAACTTTAAAAAAAAATTAAAGCTCAAACCGTGTTAGACGACCTGACTTCTCCGTCTCTGCCGTCGCGGACGGAGGCGATGAGATCGGCTGCTGACACGAGGTAGGAGCAAGGACAGGAGGGAGAGCATGAGAAATATATCTATTCAGATTTTTGAACGGCACAGAGTGCCGTCCAGGGGAGTGGTTCCTTCTTCACTGTAGCGCATATTCAGTCCGCGCCACCTGTGCTCTGCCCACCAGCTGAAACTGGGTAGGCAAAGAGGGGCTGGACCGCAGCATCTCACATTTCTCTTGTTCGGTAGTTGACGGAAAGACAGGAGGGTGCTCAGGGGTAAAGTCGCACACCCCGATTATGTGGCAGAGTGTTCTTACTTCTGAGCAAAATTTACATTCAGCGTCGTAGCGATTCGGGTGCATTAAGTGAAGACGCGTCGGGTGTGGGAAGGAGCCGGATTGTATGAGCCGTAGGCAGTTTGATGTTGTATGGAAAGGTCAGGGTAAGGCGAAGATAGGGTCTGTCTGGGAAGGCAAAATGCTGAGTTATGTTCCTGAACGAGACAAGCAGGTGACTGTCCCCGTGCAGCTCCATAGCACGAGGGTGAAAGTGCAGGTTTGGTGGGCGTATTTGTTGCCCTCCATGAAAGCGTGAGCTGGTGTCCAGATGAGCTGAATGGAACCATTTCGTGAGCTGTGTTTCGCACGCGCAGTGCAGGTCGGGACACCAAACCTGACTGGTTACTCATGTAGGCTCGTTGGTAATCGGTGACTACCTTACGAACCCCTCTTAGAGTGAGAGCCAAGGCCATGGCTGCCTTTTCTGCTGCCGTCATTTCTTCGGCCTCTAGTGAGGCACACGCAAGAAGATTGGTTCTTGAGGTTGCCACAATGATGTCGTACTGCTGCCCTCAATGTTGGGAGGCGTCTGTGTAGATAACTGCATAATGGCCACCGAGACTGGTGTTCAGCGCTTGAGCCCGTGTTTGTCGGCGACCCTCGTCGTGTGCGGGGTTTAGAGTTCAAAGCAAAGGAAGCATCTTTATTTCTTGTCGCCAGACGTCCAGGACTACATCAAGCGGATAGGCATTCGGTGCTGCCCAGCTAATCTGTAGAAGGATGCTGCAACCCGCCGCAGTTCTGCTCATTCGGTTCCTCTGGATAGAAAGATGGCTCTCTAACCGCTCTTCCACCGTGTTGTAAAGCCCCGTGCTAAGCAACCTTCCGGTGGACGCACTCATGGGAAGACAAATGGCTTGCTCAGCCACCTTTCTAATCATTATATAAAGCATCTTAAGTCCTCCTTGCCGAGAAGAAGGCAGGGGGTTGACGTAAGTGATCCTCAAGAGGACCAAAGCTTGAACTAATCGAAATGTATCAGATTCCTTGAGGCCTCGCTTCTTGGTGTAAACTCGCCTGATCATGTGTACGATTTTATTGATGGTGTGTTTGAGGCGCTGCAAGGATCCGTCACTCTTGGTGTTGGTCTGAAGATGTAGGCCCAGGATCTTGATGCTGGGGCTTGGAATGATGGCCTGGCCATCAAGGAGTATTTGAATGTGTTCTTTGGGGTGTCGTTTGTCGTGAGGGCAGACGACAAGGAGGTGGGAATTTTTACGTGTGTACTAGCAGCCACAGGCTTTAGCATACTGGGGTACTAGAAGTGAGATGCCATGGGTTGGTGTGAGCTTCCTTTAATCTAATCGCGTGGTATTCAGCGAGAATGTAGGGGTTAAACCCGTAGATGAGCTTGGTAAGTGCACCACTTTTCTTTCCCGCCTCCGCGTGGGCTCGTAGCTCAATCGGTAGGGTTACGGGCTCTTGCTTTGTTACTCTGTTAGTTCGTGGTTCGATTCCTGGAAGTGCAGTGAATTCTTTTATTTCTTCGCTGGAGTTTTCTGGTGACACCAACGGTCGCGAAAGAACCCTTGGGGGGTAGAGGTAAAAAGCTTTGCTTTAAATCTGGACGTAGTCACTTGCATCGCGCACCTGCTTCAACAGAATGCGCGATAGTGCGTCCGCATGTGCGACTGATTGCCCCTTCCGATACTGCCAGGTGTAGGGGTACGCTGCCAGTAGAGGTATCCACCTTTGCATTCGAGGTGCGGCTGATGCAGGAATAGGCTTATCGTGATCTAGTAAACCCTTCAGTGGCGAGTGACCCGAGTATGTTGTAAACTCCCGACCGGAGATGTATTTGTGAAATCGCTTGATTTCAAACACGACTGCTACGACCTCTTTTTCGAGGTGCGAATAGCCTATCTCGGCCTTGCTGAGGGTTTGCGAGGCATACGCAATTGGTTTTTCATGGCGATCAACTACATGAAAAAGCACTGCCCCCACTCCGTAGGCTGACGCGTTCGCCACTAAACCTAACGGGTCTGACAGATCGTAAAAAGTAAGGACGCTTTCATGATTGAGCCACCGTTTGCTTTCCTGAAAGCAGTTCTCTTCGGTTTGGGACCAATACTAGGGCTAGTTCTTTTGTAGAAGATTATACAAAGGCTTTAGCCTTGCTGACATCTGGGGAATGAACTTCGAGTAGAATGTTAGCATTCCCAGATATGCCTTGAGCTCTGTCTGATTTGTCGGAGCTGGTGCGTTTTTTACCGCCTCAAACTTTTCCTCACAAGGGTGGATTCCGGCATTGTCAACATCGGTGCCCAAATAGGCCACGGAGTCTTAAACAAACTTACATTTTTCTTCCTTTAAGCGGACACCGTGGCGCTGGAACCTTTCCAGGGCGGCTTCGACACGTTTCAGGCATTCGTAAAATGAGGCTCCCGCAATCACAACGTCGTCCAAGTAACAGGCAACAATGTTGAGCCATTGCGCATCTCGTCTATGACAGACTGAAAAATTGCCGGTGCGCTTGAAATTCGGTACGGCATGCACAGACATTTGAACAGTCTCAAGTGCGTGTTAATTGTGAGCAATTTCTGACGGTCTTCATGCACGTGCATTTGTTGGTATTCCGTTGATAAGTCAAGTACTGTGAAGAATTTCCCAACCACAAGCACAGCAAAAATGTCCTCTACCAAAGTAAGGGGATAGTCATCAGTCTCTATAGCTGGGTTGAGCGTGATATTGTAGTCTCCACAAAGTCTCACCATGGTGTCAGCCGTCTGCACTGTCACCAGCGGTGTGGCCCAGTCGCTCTGAACAACTGGCTCCAAGAATCCTCGTTCTTGCAACGTGCGCAGCTCAAGTTCGACGGGGTCTTTCAGTGCGTAGGGAACCGCTCTGAATCTGCAAAACACTGGCAGAACTACATCTTTCAACACCACTTGCGCTTGGTAGCCTTTGATCAAGCCTATTTCAGTGGAAAACACGTCGTAGAACTTCTCAAGCGAGTAGTTCACTTTTTGTTCCGTTTCTACGCTGAAAATGTGAGCCCAGTTTAGTTTCAGCTTCGCCAGCCAATCTCGTCCCAGCAAACACGGTTGTAGACCGGGAACGACGACGACAAGCAACGTTTTTCGTTGCCCTTCGTATTCTATGACGACATTCGCCTGTCCTTTCGTTTCCAGTAAAGTGTCCCCGTACGTCTTCAGTTCGAGCGGGCATTTTTCGAACTTTACTTGTCGCAGCAGCTTCGAAAACACTTGGTCGTTGATAATAGAAACAGCTGCCCCGGTATGAATGTGCATGCTCACTGCCTGGTCAAAAATTTTAACTTCAACTTGATAGGGACGCTGGGCCTGTTTTTTCCGTGCACGTAAAAAAGTTGCAACTGGTCATGCTCGCTGTCTGCTTCAAGAACGTTGACCGCTTTGCCTCTCTTTTTTATGCATACTTTCGCCAAGTGTCCCAAATTTGTGCACCAGTGACATCTCGACTTTCGATACCGGCATTCACTATCGTCGTGCTTCTCACCGCATCTGTGACAAGTACCAGCAGTGAAAAAGCTTGACGGCGGGCTCACCTTCGGTTTGTGCTGCGGAAGACGATTTTTCCCGATAGAGTTCACGCTCCCTTATGTCGACGCGCAGGCTTCCGCCGGCATGAAACTTCTCGACTCCTTTTCGACCAACTCTGTGGTTCTCGCCAACTCGCAGGCTGTTTCGAAGTTAAGTTCTTTCTTCTTGAGAAGCGATGCTTGGATTACAGGGTTCCGGAGCTACGCGACGAAACGTTAGCGCAATGCGTCGTCCAGAAAATTCCCGAATGCGCACTTGGCACCAAGGTGTCGTAGTTGCACGGCAAACGTTGAAACTGTTTCCGTTTCTGGCTGGTATCGGCGGTTGAACTTGAACCTTTCCGCTATGACTTGACTCCCTGGTGCGTAGTGCTCTTTCAGGACTTTCACGAGGTCCTCGAACGACTTCTCCTCCGGGCTTGAGGGCAACAGCAGACCCTTGAGTCTTGTACGAATGATTCGCGAGGGCTGTGATTTTGATGAATACAGACTTCTTCAAGCTGTCTTCTTCAATTTGGGTAACCTTCCAGTAGTGGTTGAACCGCTCGACCTAGGAACTGAATGCTTCATCGCCGCCTTCGACGTAAGCGTCAAACTACCAGAACTTTGACTTGCTTCCGTCGACGCCCTTTCAACAGCAGACCCGAACTCTCCGGTAACGCTATCAGTTTGCCACCATCCTCGTCGCCAGGTGATATAGCAAATGACAGTAACGCCAAGTGCCGGGGAAGGAAAGAAAATTCATTTGGACGAGCGCCCTGCTCTTATACTCGCCGCTCGCGGTGCATGCGCACTGACGGTACTTGCGTCAGCGCCGTGCCAAAACATAAGTACTGTTGTAATGTCAACTGTGGTCATGAGATCAGCAGCACCAGCCATTTGATCAGTGGTCTCATTGGCAGGGATCCCACAGTAACCTGGTACCAAGCATATAGTGATTTCTAAGTTTGAAGCATATGCAGTGATTATACCCCTTAAAAGAATGTTGATTACTTAGTTTTTAAACGACCCTCCTTATGACAGTGCCTGCAGAACGCTTAGGTAATCTGTGTAAACGATGGAATTGGGAATTTTATGTTCGATGATGTGATTTGAAACGAGTAAAATGCCATACGCTACTGCCGTATAAATACTCTTATAAAAATTCATTGTTTTGCTTACTCTAAAATTTGGTCCGTGTGCTGCACAAGGGACAGCAGAACCAGTTTTCGACGCGTCGCTATAGAATTCTGCGCACATGTACTTGTCCTGCAATTGAACAAGCAGTGCTGAAGAATTGCATTTCTGGGTACCCTATTTTTTGTACTAGTGACAATGATGGGTCGCATGATATAGGATGTAGATGCCATGGTGGAATTTAGTTATGGATGAGTGCCTTGTGCGTGTCTGACAGAGGGACCGTGAGTGCAGAAGCCTCTTCCTTAACTCTGAGAGAGAAAGGTGAGGAGATAGATGGCCTGTTTAAAAAGTGTTGTAAATTTGATGTATCATTCATAGTAAGAAGAAAAGGATGGTTGGTGAGAGATACGATCTTAGATGCATACAGCTAGTCAACATACTCCCGCTGATGCCCTAGGCATCATTTGTCGCATTCGACATACAGACTCTCGACAGGTGTAGTGCGGAAAGCGCCGCGTGAAAGGTGAAGGCAAAGATGCAGCACTGGGTCAAGCATTCTAAGGGCTATTTTTGTCGCTGACCCATAGACGACACTGCCGTAGTCAAGCCGAGACACCACCAAGGCTGTCTAAAGGCGCAGGAGTTGTTTGTCAGTCCCATAAGATTGGTTTGAGAGAAATATAATCATGTTCATTATTTTTAGCATTTGCATTTGAGCTGTTTGATATGAGGAATAGTGTAAGCTGTTCGTCAAATAAAATACCGAAAAACATGTGCTCCTTGTTCACAGGATTCGGCACGTTCTTAAGAGTGATGTCTGGGTCTGGGTGGACCCCACGCTTCCTGGAGAACACAACACCAGATTCCAGGATTATATTTAAAGCCATTCTTGCCTGCCAAGCCGGCAAGTGTCTTGACGCCTAGGTGAACTGGCCGTTCGCAGATGGACATATTACATGATTTAAACGATATCTGGACATCGTTTACATACATGGAATAAGAGATTGTAGGTTGCAATGCCTTTCCAATAGAGTTCACCTCAACTATGAAGAGCGTGCACCTCAACACTCCACCTTGCGGCACGCCATTTTCTTGCACATGAATCTTTGATAGTGCACAACAAACTCTGACGCAAAAAATTTTTTTCCGACAAGTAACTAGCAAGGCTGCTAAACATACTGCCAGAAACACCGAATGACTTGAGGTCACTAAGAATCCCGTAACGCCAGGCGGCGTCGTAGGCCTTTTCTAGGTCGAAAGATACAGTTAAACAGAACTGTTTGTGAATGAAGGCATCCTTGATGTATGACTATAGTGCCACAAGTGGATCGTTTGTGGATCTCCCGACGCGGAAGCCTGCCTGGAAGCTCTCAAGTAGAACGTTGTACTCCAAGAAGTACGCGAGCCATCGATTTATCATCTTCTCCAGAAGCTCGCACAGGGAGCTGGTCAGGGCAATGTGTCGATAGCTAGCGGGAGAGGAAGGGTCCTTCCCTTCTTTTAAGAATGCTACAACAAATGTCATCCCTCGAAGTCTTTGTAATGTGTCCCGAAAGCCATATCTTGTTGAAAAGGTGAAGGAGTGTAACAAGAGTGCCTGTGTGTAAGTGCTGTAGTAGTTAATGTGATGTTGTCTGGGCCTGGAGCTGAGCGTTTACACGTGTGCAGAGTACCCCTGAGCTCATGAAGTGTGAACTCGGAGTTATAAGTGGCTGATCTGTCGTTGTCATGTAAAGGCTTCTTTGCAGCTGAGAGTTTGTGTTTCATGAAAGTGTTTGTGAAGTAAACTGAACTGGACACGTGTTGGAAGTGTTGTGCAAGTGTGTCAGCCTGGTCTTCAAGTGTGTCCCCTGTTGTGCTGACAAGAGGCAGGGAGTGTGTTTGTTGTCCTTTGAGTTTGCGTATTCGTGTCCTTACTTTTCGTGTGTCTGTGTTATGATGTTAATTGATGTTATGAATGAACGCCAACTATGTCGTTTTGCCTCACGGTGCACACGTTTTCCGAAAGCCCTGGCCCGTTTGAACAAAATAAGGTTACCCTACGTGGGGTACCGACGAAGGATACCCCACGCTTTGTTCTGGGGATCTCGCGCCCGCCTACAGCCCTCATTTCACCATGGTCACCTCTGGTTGTGCGGGGCACCAGAGGCACGGGGAATGGACTTTTCGGCCGCGTCGAGGATGTGCGCCGTGAGGAGTTTAGTGGCTTCATCTACGGGTAAATGTCTTGTGGTTGTGTAGTGTAGTTTGGATGTCTCGGTAAATGTATTCCAGTTTGCTCTTGCTTCATTGTACCTGTTTTGGGAAGATGGACTGCTTGGGCATTTACCTATATATGTTAGCGAGGTGGGGAAGTGGTCATTACCATACGGATCCGTGCCCACACCCCACAGAAGACATGGAAAGAGAAGTGCAGAACCAATAGGGAAGTCAAGATTTGAGTATGTATTGTGTCCTAATTTATGGTAGGTAGGCTGTTTTGTGTTCGACAGGCAT
The DNA here is from genome assembly GCF_048455015.1 of Haemaphysalis longicornis. NCBI lineage: Eukaryota > Metazoa > Arthropoda > Arachnida > Ixodida > Ixodidae > Haemaphysalis > Haemaphysalis longicornis. The sequence continues at coordinate 2,398,874 of NW_027526295.1, forward strand.
GCTCCCGAAGATGTTAGGAATTTCTCTATTAGGCGACCTCGCGCATCTGTACGAGAAAAGCCCCAAAGACAATTGTGTGAATTAAGGTCGCCTATAAGAAAGGTTCAGGTAACTGATCTACAAGGCCCTCGAAATCTGAGCTCGAGAGCTAGAACTTAGGAGGGATGTATAGAGAGCATAGTGTTAAAAGCCTATTAAAGATTATGGTTCAAGTGACCACAGCTACTAGGATGGTCTGTAGTTGGACAGTGTGGCACGCCAAAGATTTTCGGGCAATGATGACCACACTACCTGAGGATGGGCACCATTATCTCTGTCCTTCCTAAATACCATCTCCTGTGTCTCAGTGTCTGAGTCAAGACAAGACAGGATCAAGTCAAGACCATCTCCGGCGCCGCGGTGTCCGAGTGTCTAAGGCGTTACGCTGCTGAGCACGAGGTCGCGGTTTGATATCCGGCCACTGCGATCGCTTTTCTGGTGGAAGCGAAAAGCAAAAACGCCCGTCTGCACGAGATTTCGGCGCATGTTAAAGATCCCCAGGTGGTCAAATATAATCCGGAGCCCTCCACTACGGCGCGCCTCATCGCCTGTGTTGCCTCAATCAATTCTTGCACTGCTCCAGAAAATGCCTTCCCAGGAATGCACTTATGCCAAATGGTGTGTCTGGAAATGAATGCCCTCGGTGTAACGCCCTCCCTAACAACGGAGTGGGTCTTACGGAGATGTTTATTAAAACCCCCTAGGGCAGTCATATATTTGATATTTATACTGCCTGTATTGCCCCATGAACGAATGTTTTCCGGCAACGCACGTAGGTGGAGGAGGGAAGTCGACCTGAAAGGACTCAAATATTTTTAAAATATCGAGGTCCTAGGGTCCTTTGCTTTTATCCCTTTCTTGTGTGGCAAACGTGGGGGGCCTCAAGCAGTACAGACGGATGTACAGCTGCGCCTGAAGTCTGAAATAAGAGAGAGAAAAAAACACTGAAGCAGTTATAAGACACCACCCGTCCTCGCGTACGGAGAACATCGTTACTGCACCTTCATGCCCATCAGTGAAAAACTTCCTTTGATGAATGACAAGCGCGATCACATAAAAAAATCTATCAATTCTCTCGAAAATGAGGGAGAGATCAAATTATACTGTTCTCAATTGCGAACATAATAATTTTCTCTTACCTTAACGGACTCGTTAAGTTTTTGATAAAATTGGGACCTCCAGCTTCCAGCCACGAAAGAACGACATTCATTCACCGGCTAACTCTCCAGTGGTCCGTCCGACATTGTGGTGTGCTGTCCAGCGTAAAGCGGAAGCGGGCCAGCGTTTCACCGCTATTTTACTTGATGTTATGAGGCTATAATCAATGCGCTCTTCTTAACAAAGTTCTGTCTCACACTGGTCCTGGGATCTCATCTCCCCAGAATGCCCCTTATTTGCGGGGACTTTCTCGTCTCAGTACGCCCGAGTGCTGCAGAAACCCTCGCTGTCTCCTGCGAGTAACGCGGCCCCCAATTCACCCGCCGTTCTTGGGATTCCCAGATACTCAGGTAACGCAGCAACGGCAGCATGTTAAGTGCCTAATAGCATCGATAAGAGCTATGACATTGGCGCGAAGGTTGGCGCCGTCATGGGAATATGATCGGGGCATGCGGCCGAGCGGGGCGATGTTGCAGTTTTGCTGTCCTGCTAATTTACTAGCTGCGTCGAACTAAGATAAGCCATAGGTGTTGTATCTGCGTTTCCAGATACGACTGAGCAGAAAGCGGCCACCACGCTGCATATAAAACGCAACATTAAACAGACCTACCCCAACCGATTCCGCCCACCCAGTTGGGCTGCAATTACGTCAGCGCAACGTGATATGTATATTAAATGAATTAAAAACGCGCACATATACAAATACGCTTAACATAAGGTGGATGATTTCGTGTGGTGTTCCAGCCGCCCCGAGAAAGAATAAAGTACGTGTTCAAAGCTGTTGCGAGTCACCAACACTAGTTTCGGCACACCCGAAGTGGGGAAGGTGCGAGATTTCCTGAGTGCATCAGCAATTAAAAGTTTTTTGTTGCAGTCAGCGTCATTAGCATTAGTGGCTCATCGCGGTATTGCTCAAAGAACGGTAAATACCATCTCTTGTTGAGTCACCAGTAGACGCTGATTTTTGTTCTTTATAATGCACTCTGTGTAGCCATATAACGCAACCGGAATTGAAAAAAGCGACCCGAGATAAATTCGAACTACCCTCAGCACGTGCTGAGTATTTTCGAGTGGAACTCAACATGTAGATTTTTTTTTTGTGGTGTAAGGCAAGCACGACCGAACGATTGAGGTCTCTGTTGGAATTTAGAACAACATAAGAACCCGACACACCGCAGCTACCTAGGAAAGCATTACAAGTTTTCAAAGTTACAACATTTTGAACTTTATTGTACTGTCGGTCGATGAAGTAGAACACAGGAGCTAATACAGAAAGCTGTTCCAGAGTAATACAGTGAAATCTCGATATAACAAACTTTAGGGGACTACGGGAAATTGCTCGTTATTCTGAAAGGTCGCTGTAGGGAAAATCACAAAATTTAAGGCAACAAATATTATTACAATAACTAAAATGACCTACCGGTAGAGCTGTGCAGCCTTGAAGTCATTTTTCACAAAACATTAACAAGTGATCGTGAAACAATTAATGCACGTTCATTTAAACTAGTTTATAACTTTCCTCTGGTGTTTGCCGCACACGCTTCCTAGCACGAAGGACTCAAATTCTTCCACATTTTTGTGGACTCAGTCTGTGGCCGCGCGGTTTTCCCACGGAAATGTGAGGAGTTTTCGCATGCCTTCCATAACATCTGCGTCGTCACGTGCTCATAGCAGTCTTCGATTGCTGCCGCGGCACCCTCAAAGGCATCGTCGTTCGTGCCGTCCTCGCTGCCTTCTTCATCCTGAACGCTCACGCTCTGGAGAATGTCATCTGTTTTCAGCTGCGCTGATGTCCGTGAAGATCCAGCAAGCCACCCGAGCAGCGGCGGAACGTAGAAAAACTCGGGGTGGGGCGCGAATAGCGCGGCTGCGGATTTCTGGACGGAGGAGGCCACCCATGCTTCATTTTCTTCCTTCTCCTCACCTTATTTTTTCTCTCTCTGGCATCGGCTCCCGCATTCCTCGGAGTAAGTGGCAAGACGCCCTCTTCTACGCTGCGCTTTGCCGTGACGTCTGCTAGCATACGGCTCCTGTTGCCGCGATTGTTTAACAGAAATCTAAGAATCGCCGGCCTTTAAAATATGAGTTCGTAGTACGGAGGCATTGTTAACACGGCCCGAACTAAATAAAACGATCGTTACTTTGGAACGTTCGCTATTCTGAAGTACGTAGTAGTGAAATAATTTTACATTAGAACTATAAGCAGTCGGCCTGCGATTTTTTAAATGCTCGTTAATCTGAAAAGTTTGTTAATGTGGTGTTCGTTGTACCGATATTTGACTGTATACCTTTCTGGGGCCCCACGTTATTTCTAACATACACAGAAATTGATTACGTACAGCGGAATGTAGAGCCCAAGTATTTTACGTGAAGATGCGCTCGATATTCCCCCGCCAAATAATGGAAATTTTTAATCGGCATCTTACGCCGCGACGGTGTGCCCGAGCAGTGAGAAGCACTGTATTTTAATGCTACTGCGTAATTTCGGGCAGAGATTGTTTCTATAGGGCGGCAGAACTTTGCAGAGACTAGGAAAGAAGCGCTGAACGAGAAAGCAACGCAAAAAAACAAGGACTAGTGCCGAAGAGATACACAGAATAACTCGTCTGTGCGTCCCTTCACTGTTAGTCCTCGTTTTAGCACTGTTTTTTTTAATGATCATACGAAACAAACTGGTCCAATTTCTTTAGTTATTTCAGTAATTAAAATATTTCCTATCAATCATACAAGCAGCAGCGGAGGCCGTTAAACGAGCAGGTGACTGCGCACTGATAACACGATGGTTTAGCTGATCAGCCTGCGTGGAGGGTTTCTCTTGGGAAACAACGTGTATCCCTGAATGTTGCAGACCCCAAGGCATTAATATTATTGTTGCTAGGGCCACATCACAAGTAAGATAAAGATCACTTATAATTAGAAAAGAAAAGTATAAGTGCAATGAAGCGTTCTATAATAGAAAATAACAAAATGTTTTCGTATAGATTTTTTGAACCGCTAGTGCGTATGTAGACTTGCTGTCCACTATTTCTGTCCAAACATTTCCTCGTCGCACTGTCACAGAAAAGCTACAGACGATGATGTGATGTTGGCACGAGTTGGAAATGCTCACGTGAGTTCTAGGGGATGAATCTTTACCCTCCAATTCGTTTTGGTACGCTGCCGTGCTGGTCGAGTCGCCGTCTAGAATAGTGCGGCAATTATTGGGGTATTGGAGGCAACGTTCAAGTGTTTGTTCAAACTTCACCTAACTAAATAAGCTCCATATTGAGAAAACCAGTGAGCAGACGTATGTTTAAGTATTGCCCAGTTTGTGCTACATAAGTGTGGCCCCAAGTCATTGGTATTGGATAAACAACGTACGTTGCACAACGCGCAAAGAGGGAAGTATGTTTCACTTGGCATCTGATACCGATGACGTGTACCCGCACTCATGTAGGGCAAACTGGGCGATATTTAAACATACGTTGCAAGAACATAAAAGCTATCAAAAATCAAAGCAGGGCTCCCAACTTTGGGAAAACTGCACCATGCATGTGTGCATTGCACTTGTATTACAGTATTCTCCATGATGTTTTATTCAGTGCCTTCAGAGACAAAATAGATTATTTCGGCGAACGCGAATTTAATGAAAAAACCGGTATTAGCAGTGACAGTTTTTTGAACGTGTTCATTTTTGCCTTCAGAGTACTTTTGTCCAATTTCAAGACAGATTTTATTTTCTACGAAATGGAATTTTTATTGGTCCATCGCTAGTCCCCATTCTTTCTGATATTTGAGTGCCTTTGATAAGTGCGTAAAGACGAAATTGGCAGATGTGCAGCACCTCATCATACTTAGATATGTGGATGACTATCTTCTTGTGGTTAATCAAGTGGCCGGAACAAGCTTGAATGAAGTAATAAAGGGCATGATTGAAGCTTTTGTCAGCTTTTCAAAATCGCTTAAGTTTACGTGAGAGCTGCCAAGCGGTAACTGTCTGCGGTTCCTAGATATGAGCCTTACTTTTCAAAACACGCACGTGTGCTGTCAATACAAGCGGCGGGCTAATAAGCAGCTCATTCTATGTGATAGCGCTCGCTTTAAATTAATCAAGAAGGCTGTGGCCACGACATGCATTATGGCCGCCCTACACAAGTCGTCCGAGCATGTCGTGGACGATGCATTCGAGAGGACGTCCAAGAGTACAGCAGAATAGTGCTCGTTAAGACTCCTCTAACAACAAAAAATCCTCATTTCGAGTTCCAAAGCAAAATGTTGCCCCAAACGGTAGAACCTACACCTCATGAAAGCGTATCGCAGCATGGTGATGGCTCTTTATTGTCTGAGAACATGGCGAAAGAGTCGGCAGCCAAAGGTGAAGCCGTCACCCAAACCGATTCGTCGCTTTTCATTGATGAAAGAGGAAATGCACCTTCCTCGTCTGAGTGCCCTGAGCTTCAATCTAACCATGCACAGAAGTCTCAACTTGAAGATACGAGGAAAGTGCGGAAACTCAAATGCAAGGTGAAGGAGGAGAAAAAGACTTCCTTTACGAGGGTTGTGACAAACCCCAAGACCCCTCCGTCACACAGGAGCCGCAAATGTCTGAGGAGGACGATTTGTTTACCTTGTTTCTTGAAGCGGATACGGCTCCAGCTTAAAGCAAATTTACAGACGCTACGCAAGATTCGCCTCGCAGGGGCACAGTCGCAGCGCTGGCCAAGACGCAACAGTTTCCTCGGTGGTGAACCGACTGTGTACAGGTGCTCAACCCTTCATTCCCAATACAGTATTCGAACATCAGGTCCAATTCGGACAGAATTCAAAAAGGTGTCCTCAACTACCGCGGTTTTCATATGAGCAGATGAGCAGAACAGAAATACATGTGAGAGACAAGAAATATTGGTTTTTGGCAAGGCCACGCCATCTCAAGCGCCACAGCCAGGTCTGTTCGCAATATAACAAAAGAACACGTGCCAAACCGATAGGCTTCTGACGGAAAGAGAAGAACAAGGATCGACTCAAGTAAATTACGTGTTTGCGAACCTTAACATTGGAAGCGTCGAATGCGTACCTGTCTGAACTATGCCAACTATCTCCAGCTGCATAACGACTTTCGTGCAGTGACAGCTCCCTCCAGGAATAACTTGTTCTTCTGTTATACACTCTGTTTACTGTAGTTACCAACCACCCGCCAACTGTGATGGACAGCGGCTAGTGTTTTGGCAGCAATGCTTAGAAAAGCTCTCTGGAGAAATTTCTGTGTTGTGTTGTATTTTATGGCACTTGTGCCATAAAACATATGGCACATGTGCCACATGTGCCATATGGCACATATGGCACATGTGACCAAACAAACGTTTTGGTGTTTTTTGTGCATAATAACCAATTGCTTTATCTCGTTAAAGCTTGTTTAGAAGTGTTGCTTCTTTTAAAAACTAAAGACACAAGAATGTTTAACAGCATCCTCTCCTAGGAGTAGCCTGGGGTAAAATGGAATTTGCTGGCTGTAGAACAGCCTAAAGTGGTTTTTCCTCAAGGCCTCAAATTTCGCACAAGAGAGTAAGATGTGATTTACTGTAAGTTCTTGGTCACAATCTTCACATCTAGGTTTGTCTTGTTTCATAAGAGAAAAGTTATGTGTAAGATGTGTGTGTTCATTGCAGGGACGACATAAAATGGCTTCCTTGAGGCGTTCTTCATGTGTGCTTGATTCCCACTCTGCTACCATGGGTATTTCTGCTATCATGCTATGATGTGGAGTTTTTGTCGGTTTACTTATCCCACGAGGACTGGCAAGTTTCTCTCAGTTTGCTCCGTATAAATTTCATGCAGTCGCTGAGAGGAATCTGTTCTTTTCCTATTATTCCGTGGCCCGCCTAAGCGGCACACGCATCGGCTCTCTCATTTCCGTTCATTCCAACATGGCTAGGGACCCAGCACAACTTAATTTCCTGCCCTTGTGTTGTGACTGTTGTTAAATTGTGTATTATGCCTCCTATTAGAGGTTTACCTGCATTTTTGTAATTCACTGCTTTGACTGCACAGAGATAGTCTCTATTTAGAATACTGTGTTTAATTTTGTTCTTCATTATCCTTTCTACTGCCACAGAAATGGCGTAACATTCCGCTGAGTAAACCGAAGCGCACTGGGGTGGCCTGATCACCTTTTCCCATTTCTCTTACCCTACTGCACTCTCGACATAGCATGATGTTTTGGAACCGTCTGCGTCAAATGCTGTGTATTCTTTGTATTTTTCGTTTAGTGCCAGAAATTTCTGTAAAATATGTTCTCGCGGTGTGTACTTCTTTTAGTGTGAATTCACGCGTTGTAGGAAAACTATACCAAGGTGCTAGTTGGTTCTGTCTATGGGCAATTTGAATGAATGTGTCCAGCATACTGAGTCTTTTAAAACCACACTGGTGAGCATCAAGAAGTTTGTTTGATTGTAGAACAAATCTTAATCTGGTATTTATATTAAGTTCATACGTTTTAGCTAGACAGCTGGTAAGTGGGATGGGGCTGTAACTACTAGGGGAGGTTGGCGGCTTTCCTGGTTTTAGGAATGCTACAATAAATTTTGTTTTCAAGCTTCCAGTATTTTTCCAAGTATCCAAATTTTGTTAAAAATTTAGGAGTGCTTGCACAGAAGAACTTGAAAGATGCGCAAGCATTTTATAATGTATATCATCTGGGCCTGGAGCGGTCTGTTTACCGGTCAATAGAGCTATTTTTAGATCCTTGAGTGTAATTAAACTATTTTATAATTCATTTGTGCCTCCACTTGTTGGCAGTCTTTGTTTTTCTATTTTTTTGTATTTTATAAATGATCCTGTGTAAAGTGCGAAACTTGAAACTCCAGAGAAATGTAAACCCAGTATATGTATCTGCCTCTTCTGCTAAGCTAGTTTGTTTATCCGGTGCTGTTAACAGGGGAAGTGTGTAGGGGGAGTATGTCCCGTTTAGTTTATGAACTTGCTCCCATACCTTTTTTGAAGTGACTGCGCTGTTCATGGATTAACACATAGTTTTGCCATGAAGTTTTCTCGGCATGGCGTCGAATATGCCTTGCTTTAGCTCTTTTCTTTTTGAAATTTATGAGGTTTTCTTGAGTTGAGTATCTTCGAAATACACCCCATGATTTATTTTGCTCTTTTTTTGCCTGTTCAAACTCTAGTGTCTACCATACTTTGTGGTTTTGTTTCACCAGTCTAGTGGACAGTGGAATGGCTCTGCATGCAGCATTACCGATGCAGAGTGTAAACTCTTCGTTCAGTTCGTCAATGTTAAGGGCTTTAGAAAAAACCCCATCTAAAGTTGCTTCGGGACTAAAAAGTCCCCACTCGGCTGACTGAAGTTCCACCGGCGTGGTTTCGTTGGGACGATTGTTGGTGATGACATTATGCCGATGCGCACAGGTAAATGATAGCTCCCATGTGAATTGTCAATGATATCCCACTTGAAATCGCTAAACACAGAGGGTGAACTGAAAGACAAATCTATGCAGCTCATCTTTCCTGAGCTTGGAGAGCAGCATGTAGGTTGGCCAGTGTTGAGAAGACATTCGTTATTGGACAAAATGATGATGATGATGGTTGGTGTTTAATGGCGCAAGGCCGACGAGGGCAAAAAGCGCCAGAGAAGTTATTTAATGAAAACAAGTGATTACCACAAAAGGTAGGTATAAAATGTGTAAACTGTACATAGTAAGATCAATAAAGATAATGGTGATGGCTGGTGTATAGGGCCAGATGTGATTACGCATGATAGGAAATGAGGTTTAAAAACTTAACATCTGACAAATATTTAAAAACGCGTTTCACAGAAACCATGGCATCGTCACCTAGAAACAGGGATGGGTGTAGGGGAATGTGTTGTCTGTACAGTTGTCTGAAGTGTTTTGTCGTGTTGTGTCAAGTGCCTTGCATTGTATGAGTATGTGGACTACGGATAGGCCCTCCCCACACCTGCTACACAGGGGTCTTGGAGATCCCGTGAGCAGGTGCGAGTGCGTTACATGCGTATGGCCTATCCGTAACCTAGCTAAGGTAACTTCAATGTGCCTGTTGTGTGAGTCATTAGTGTATTGTCCCAAGTGTGGTTTTATTACGTGTAGTTTGTTGTCTGTCTGTGCGCTCCAGTCTGCTTGCCAAGTTTTACGGAGTTGTTGTTTAATGTGTGGCTTGAGGTCTGTGTAAGGTAGTGTTGCCATGTCGACTGTGTTTCGGAGTGCAGCATTGGCGGCCATTTCATCCGCCACTTCATTACCGCCAATGCCAGAGTGGCCTGGCACCCAACACACAGTCACTCCAAGGTTTGAAGAATAAGCTACCATAATCGTTTTGAAGACAAGATTAATGACATGGTTTTTTGATGACTTTCCGGATGATAATGCACGGACGACGCTCAACGAATCTGTAAATATGACGGATGTAGGAATATGATGTTCAACTATGTGACTTACAACCAGAAATATGCCAAATGCCTCTGCCGTAAAAATACTTGTATTGATATTCATTGTCCTACATGCTTCGAAATTGGGACCATGCGCAGCACACGACACTGCAGTGAACGTTTTAGATGCATCACTGAAGAACTCTGCAGCCCTGTATTTATTCTGCAGATGCATGAAATGCTGCAAAATCCCACTTCTTGGTGTCCTGTTCTTATTGTATTGTACAAAAGACAAGTCACATGCTACAGGACGAAGATGCCATGGTGCTACAAGATCAGTGTGAGATGATTTGAATGTGTCTAAGAAGGAGACCTTATGAATAGTCACCTCGTCCCTCACTCTCTGCGAGAAAGGAACAGCAATGGATGGGCGGTTTAAAAAGAGTTTAGTTGTGGACGTATCATTAAAAACCGGTTGAAAGGGATGGTTATTCATTGATGAGATTTTGGAGGCATATAGGAGGTCAACATAAGTTCGCTGGTACGCTAAGCACCATTTGTCGCACTCTGCATAAAGACTGTGGACAGGACTGGTACGGAACGCCCCACAAGACAGGCGAAGCCCTAAGTGAAGCACTGGGTCGAGCATTTTAAGTGCTGTTTTTGTGGCTGAACCATACACAACGCTTCCGTAGTCCAACAGTGACCCTACCAACGCGGCATAAAGTCTAAGCAGGAGTTGTTTGTCTGCACCGTACGATTGGTGAGACAAGACTTTTAGAATATTCATTGTTTTTAGGCATTTTTGTTTAAGTCGTTTTATGTGGGGTATGAATGAGAGTTTCTCGTCAAACACCACACCCAAAAACTTGTGTTCTCTTTTTACTGGAATCGAGTCACCAAAGAGTTTTACGTCGGGATCGGGCAGGATGCCCCGCCTTTTTGAGAATACAACGCAGGTACTTTTAGAAGGATTCAGTTTAAATCCATTTTCATCTGCCCAGCGAGAAAGTTTATTTACCCCAAGCTGGACCTGACGTTCACAAATGGATATGTTACATGATTTGAAAGATATTTGAACGTCATCTACATACATCAAGCAGGATATGGTTGGCGGCAGTGCCTTTCGGAGAGAGTTCATCTTAGCTATAAACAAGGTGCAGCTCAATACGCCACCTTGAGGCACGCCATTCTCCTGCACGTGAACATTTGAAAGTGCCGAACCGACCCTGACACGAAATGTTCGTGAAGACATGTAACTACAAAGAGTGTTCAGCATGTTACCCGAGATACCAAAAGCTTTTAGGTCTCTAAGAATGCCGTAGCGCCATGCTGTATCATATGCCTTTTCAATGTCAAAAAATACTGTCATACAGTATTGCTTATGAATGAATGCATCCTTTATGTAGGCCTCTAGAGAAACCAGTTGATCATTTGTGCATCGCCCCGCCCGGAAGCCTGCCTGGCAGCTCTCGAGAAGACCGTTGTACTCAAGAAAGTACACGAGCCTACGGTTTATCATCTTCTCGAGGAGCTTGCACAGGCAGCTTGTCAAAGCAATGGGCCGGTAACTGGAAGGAGAGGAAGAGTCCTTCCCTTCGTTTAGGAAAGCCACTACTATGGCCTCCCTCCAAGAGCGAGGAATGTGCCCCGAAAGGCAAATCTTGTTATATAGGTGGGGGAGTGTTAGAAGAGTCTGAGTGTAGGTGCTGTATCATTGTATATGTGATGTTGTCTGGGCCTGGAGCTGAGGGTTTATAAGTGCTCAAAGCGGTCCTCAGCTCGTGAAGTGAAAACTCCGAGTTATAAGAGGAGGTTGACTTATCATTATCAACTAAAGACTTCTTTTCAGCCAATTGTTTGTGTTTAATAAAAGTGCTAGTGTAGTGTGCTGAACTGGACACGTGTTGGAAGTGTTGTGCGAGTGTGTTAGCCTGGTCTTCCAGTTTGTCCCCTGTTGTACTAACCAAGGGCAGGCTGTGTGTCTGTTGTCCTTTTAGTTTGCGTATTCGTGTCCAGACTTTGCGAGAGTCGGTGTAAGAGTTTATGGATGTTACGAATGAGCGCCAACTCTCTCGTTTTGCCTCACGGCGCACACGTTTTCCCATCGCCTTAGCCCTTTTGAACAATAAAAGGTTTCCCGACGTGGGGTACCGGCGCAGGATACCCCACGCCTTGTTCTGGGCCTCTCGCGCCCGCCTACAGTCCTCATTCCACCACGGCCTCCTCTGGTTGCGCGGGGCACCAGAGACGTGGGGAATAGACTTTTCGGCGGCGTCGAGGATGTGCGCAGTGAGGAGTTGGGTAGCTTCTTCGACGTGTAGGTGTCCTATGGATGTGTGGTGTAGTTTGGATGTCTCTGTAAATGTATTCCAGTTAGCTCGTGCTTCATTGAACGTATTATGGGAAGATGGACTGCATGGGCCTTTACCTATGTATGTGAGTGAGGTGGGGAAGTGGTCACTACCGTATGGGTCAGTGCCCACAGCCCACTCGAGGAGAGGAAAGAGAACTGCGGAGCCAATCGCCAAATCAAGACATGAGTATGTGTTGTGTCCTATGCTATGGTATGTAGGCTGTTTATTGTTGAAAAGGCATGCTCCTGAAGATGTAAGGAATTTCTCTATAAGGCGACCTCGGGCATCCGTGCGAGAAGAGCCCCAAAGAGTGTTGTGAGCATTAAGGTCGCCTGTCAGGATGTATGGTTCGGGCAGCTGGTCAACCAGCGCCTCGAAGTCAGAGCTTAAAAGTGAAACATCAGGAGGAATGTATATGGAGCATACCGTTATCAACCTATTAAATATTATCAAGCGTATTGCTACAGCCTCAAGGATAGTGTTCAGAGTGACAGGGTGGCAGGCTAAGGATTTCCGGGCAATTATGGCCACACCGCCAGAAGAGTGTGTGCAGCCACCCCTGTCCTTTCTGAAGACCATGTAACTGTTCAAGAAATTTGCGTGCTTGGAATTCAAATGTGTTTCCTGAACACACATTACACTTGGCTGATTAGCATGCAGCAGTTCGTATACATCGTCAAGATTTTTAAGAAGGCCTCTACAGTTCCATTGAATTATGTTTTCTCTTCCCATTATTTAGTGTGAGAGCTACTGGAGTGTGTGTGTTTGTTTATGTGTCGTCTTTCGGGGCTGTGACTCTCGTCTTTTTTGGCTTGTCGGGAGGCTTTGGCGTCGGGACGCGTTCCTTGCGCTGCGTTGCAAGCAGGAACGGCCCGACATCCATGTCGTCGTCGGATGTCCGAGGGGTGCCCGACGGACCGGGCCCCCCGGACTTGGCCCCCCCTCGGGAGCCCTTCGTTTGAGCCGCCACCGCCGAGGGCGTCCGGGTCGCCAGAGGTGGCACGGGCGGTGCGGTGGCGGTGGGAACCGGTGCGGGGCCCGTGGTGTCCATCACCTCTGTACCCTCCAACGCACTGGAGGGCGGGGAGACAGAGGCGGGAGCGGCACCGGTCCCGACAGAAGAGGTTGCCACCACAACCGCTGCTGCCTCAGCAAGCGGCGTGGCAACGGATTGGGCTGCCAGAGGCAACCCAGGGGGGGGCGGCGGAGGGACCAGGTCAGACTCGCTGAACTGGGTCCCTGTGGAAACCAGACGCCGCTCCGCCCCCCGGCGAGCTGCGTCCGCGTACCTCCCCAGAGGGAAAGAGGCGAACCTCTTCCGCGCCTCTGGGAAGGTGATGTTTTCAGTGATTTTGCGGTTGATTATTTTCTTTTCCATCTGGAACCTTTCACACGTGCGGGAGTACGCAGCATGAGGTCCATGACAGTTGCTGCACATTAATTGTTGAGCCTGGCAGTTATCTGTATCATGATCTTGAGATGAACATTTTGCACACGTTGTTTTTCCACGACAGGAGGTGGTGCCATGCCCGAACCGTTGGCACTTGAAACAGCGCCGCGGGTTCGGGATGTAAGGCCGGACAGAACAATGAATGAAACCTGCTTTGATGGATTCGGGGAGTGAGGGACGGTCAAATGTTAAGATTATATGCTTTGTCATGATTTGCTTATCATCTCGCCGCATGGTGATGCGCCTCACTGCCGTCACGCCCTCGCCTTTCAGACCTTCGAGCAGATCGGCTTCCGTCTCATTTATCAGATCTGGCTCAGAAATCACACCCTGAGAGCTATTGAGGCTACGGTGGGGTGTGACTCTGATGTCCAGATCTGCCATACGATTCTGGGTAAGGAGGCTTGTGGCTTGCTGGTGAGTGTTCACCTCGACCAGGACTTCGCCGGTTCTCAGTTTCTTGGCTTTGAAAGACTTGCCCAGGATGCCTTCAAGGAATTTGGTGATAAGGAACACTGACTGGGAGGAGATAGGATTTGACTTGTCAAGAGATTCAACAATCAAGAAGCGCGGATAGTTATCTGGCTTTTGGGATGCAATTGTTGGCAAGGGTGGGAATGAAGCTTCGGTGCGGCCCCTTTTCGGGGGCCGATCACGTTTGGGGGGGGGTTTGGAAAATGTCATATGATACATTGGAAAGCAGGGAGACGTGGGTACTTTCTTCTTTGACCTTACCCTGGTAGCCAAAGAGGTCCCGGAGCTCCCTGCCTGGTGAACAGACAGGGAGCCCATCCGCCGGAGCTTGACCTGGGCTCCGACGGCCACCGTTCGTGGTTTCTAACCCTCCACCTATAAACACGTCGCCACGGTTGGATCCAGCTTATGTTTGGGGGCTCGGGGTCCGCGGCATCGCCAGTACCGTCACCAAGATTGCTCAAGGTGCCCCGTGCGGGGTATTGGACAAAATAAAATCCTCTAAAATCTGTCCTCTTGCATCATGTTTTCACTTTCCGAAAAAGAACAGTTGGCAATAAAGGAGCCATAAAGAGAAAATACAACTTCGTGTAATTTAAAAAAACTAGGATTCAGTATCTCACTCAGCTCCATTACAGCCACAAAAGATCTTTTTTAACGAAACAAAAGCAAGAACTATTTAAAGACTTTCAAATTTTGCGCCACAGTGACGTGTTATGAGCAAGAATAACGTCATACGGGCCAACAATAAAACATAATTTTCAGTGCGTTAACTGCACGTTAGCATTCAAGTGATGCGGTCAAACGGAACTAGCTGCCCCATTAGACACGTCCAGTCATGTGTCGTCGCGACATGTCAGTTGGGCGGCCGCCAATCCAACAAACAAGGTTCCGTGAGGTCATAGAAAAGTTGCAGGAAATTGGCTAGGAGGTCGCGACTTCTTCACAGGTTTTCTTTAATAACTCCGTTATTTGTTCGAATATTGCAATGATATTGGTATTATTGTTCTCGGGACTAAGCAGTCGGTCTAATAAACCCAACTTGTATTTTGTTGTCATGGCTCCTTTAAAATCGCGAACAATAAAAACGGCGCTGGCAATCGGTTAAGTGTGTCTTCTAAATCTTCCAATTTTATTTCGAGGGTTGGTTCGAAATACACACAGCACACTGTGATTGTTTTGAACGCTAAAAATCTGGCAGCCACTAGCCTAGTTTTCAGTATGTGTTCTCGTGCTGCGATACGACTTTGGGCAATTTTTGCAACACCGCCGGAGAGCCTGTACGCCTGCTCTCGGTCACAACGAAAGATCTGGTATCCTTTTAGTATGGTTTTCTGCTTAGGGCCTAAGTTTGTTTCTCGAACGCATAAGGCCAGAGGTGAGTGTGTGGTCATTATGTCCTTGATATGTCATTATGCCATTATGTCCTCTGCAGCTCCAGTGAACTATGAATGCCATGTTATTTTCTCTGAGTGGGGTGAAGGATCTGCTTTCGGCCCCATGATTCGATGTTTGCCTCTTTTTGTATATTCTAGAGAGTTCCGCTGTCCATCCGACGTAGATGGTACAGAACCTCCTTCACTCGTATCCATTGTCTCGTGAGAGGCGCTGGAGGATCGTGCGGCTCGCGCAGGTGTGGTAGTGTTAGACCTCGCGTGCGGGACGAGGTCTGTGAGACTGCCGAACCGTGGGTCCGTGCATGCCTCTTTGGTGGTGGTGGCTCAGCACTGGCTGCTTCCACCGGGGGCGCGGGAGACCTTGCTTCCGCCTCCCTTGGTGTGGCGTCAGCAAGCGCCGATGACCGCTGTGAAGCTGCGCCCCGTTGCGCCCCGTTGCGCCACAGCGGAGTATGGGCGGGTATGCGCTGGTGACAGTCGCCTCCGTGCTTCGCGGAATGTGAGGTTTTCAGTCCGTTTCACTGTGATGATTTGTTTTTCTTTTTAGATGCGAAGCTACTCTTGCTCGGGTCATGTCCCGTCCCTCGTTGCGCCGTGTACATGCCACTGATAATGATTGTAGAAGGAAGCACCTAGGAATTGGCTAACCGTGTATATAAGTGTATATACAATCACCCCTGTAACAACGTGTCGAGTCTTCATATGATTTTTTGGCGAATGTTTCACGGTTTTACCGATAACAATTGGAGCTTCGCCCCTATCATCATCATTCACTGCATGGAGATGGCGGGATTTTGTTTCACGCTGGGCAAGCACGAGAGTACGCTGCGTGGTTGCCCTCGCAGTTCACACAGGGGTATGCTTCAGCTTCACAGCTTTCAGCAGGATGTTCATGGGAGGCAAATTTTGCGCAGGTGTCTGCACCCCGGCAGCTTAGCGAGCCGTGACCATATCGTTGGCATTTGCACCATCGGTGAGGATTTGGAATTTACGGTCTGTTTCCTGTATCAACGTATTATGGAAGTATGCTGGATTCAAAGGTCAGGACGATGTGCTTAGTCAGTATTTTTTTTATTTTCTCGTTTCACTTTGATTGTATAGACATTTGTGACAGTCTGGTTTTTTTAACCGTCTAGAAGTTCCTCCTCAGACACGTGCTTTAGGTCGTCATCGGAGATGACTCCGGGGACCGTGTTGAGGGACCTGTGTTCCCTTACAGTTATAAGGATCTCACGAAAAGATGTTAGTCCTGGCAGTTTGTCACACTGGTCTTTGTAGAGCAGTTCGAGTAGGATGTCTCCATTAGGTAGTTTTTTTTACTTTGTAGCCTTCGCCAATGGTGGCAGTTAGGGTCTTTGCGACTAGAAATGGTGATACAATTCGGGCAGTTTCCTCTTCGTCGTTGCTTTGTACCACGTGGAAACGTGGGAAGTTGGTAACGTTCTTCGTGATAAACTAGCAGTTGCGTCGGTGCCCCCTCTTTTACGAGAGGAATCAGTTGCGCAAAAAAGGAGCTATAAAATGAAAATCATATTCGGTCATGTTGCCAGCCGCTCACTATGGAGCCCAACAAGGGGACGGGACAGGAACTCGAGAGCAAGCCCGGCCCACGCCAGCTGTACACCACGACCATCCTCTAATATGGCTGAACTCAGTGTCATCAGCCACACAAGGTTAACCCTGGCCGCTAGGAAAAAAGGAAACTGAGAAGGAATGAGATGACAAGAAAGTTCTTAGAAAGAAGACAGGAAAGAGAAAGGTGAAAGGGAGGACCGGGGAAGGCGACACTGGATTCCCTCCGGGCGGGTCACACCGGAGGTGCCGTCTACCAGAAGCGGAGGCCAAAGTTGTGTGTTGCACTCGCCAGGGGGCCTTAAAGGTCCAAGCACTCGGCGTCGGCTCAACCACCAGGACTATCTTTCCCCTGGTACGGCGCTGCCACGCACGGCCAAACGTAGGTGCTCGGCGTCCGTGGTGTCGCACAGTACACGCAAACATCTGCTTTATTTGATGCCCTCTGCGGGGCGGAGAACTTTCTAAAGAGGGAGGTTTTCTGACGAGGTTCCTTTTCAGAAAGATGGCCAACCTGCCGAAAGAAGGGCAGAAATATTTTAACGAGGAATCCCAGCCGAGGGAGGCAGAGGAAGAAGAGGCAGGCATGCTCGGAACGCAGTAGGACTACCCAGCGGGCAGGTCGTAGGTTTCTGTAGCCTGTCGTAGGACGAGCAGAACCCCAGTGTCCTGTGGCCGTTGTAGGACGCCCAGGCACGCCGCCCCGACCATCGACCTGATGAGCCTCTACATTGGGTAGAGGTGCGGCCGCCATCTCTTCGCCCTTCGCCTCTGCTTCTGACTTCGCAAGGCCACTAACTCCGACGTATCTCCAACACCCTGCCTTGATGTGCCTCGCCATGAGCAGCCATTTCTTCGCGTTGTACGACAACACTAGCTTTCGTTTACAACGTTTACTGTGTCTGTTTGTAGATGTCACCTTTCTTGCTACCGTGGCTGTTCCACCGTCATGCCTGTCCGTGGTATATTGTGCTTTTCGTCGCCTACGTCTGCACTTGCGTGAATCCCTATAAATCTCTTCCATGTTGGCCGTGTTTTCGTCTTGAAACTGCGTCCCTCTACCTCAGCTGGAATCTCCTCACAACCTCACATCACAGTTTGCTCGGCTGAGCAATGCGGAATTTTCTTTCGAAGTTTTTTTCTGGCGTTTTCGAAGCACTTCTGCAAAGAGTTAAACGAAAACCGAACGAAGGTGACATGCAAAAGAAAATAGCAAAAAGAAAGTTTACGTTATCGCATATTGGCACAATACCTCGCAGAACCTCAAAAAATTGCTCAAAGGTACGATGTCAATGTGGTCTGTAGCGCGCCCTGCAAATTGGCGAAGGTTTGCCCTATGCTGACGCAAAGGAACCGGAAATAGTGCTCCAAAAAGTACGGCGAAATATACACAGAGTGCCCCATAGGAGTTGTGTACGAGATTCCCATGAGTTGTAACGAGTGGCATAGTGGACAAACAGGCAGATGTTTCAACGACAGAGAACGCGAGTACTGTTGGGCAGTAAAGAACAACACTGGGGGCCACATGGCTGAGCACTGCAAAAGGTTCACTTTGCAGGGTACAGACTGCACTCCGCCCTTCAAACACGCCACGTTTTTAAAATGAATAAGAGATAGACAAAAGGAATTCTAGGGTTTTGCACTAATAAAGTTTAGTTAGAAATGGCGCCTTGTCTGTGCCTCGGTGTTTCATCTGGTTCCCGTTGTTTAGCGCCTCAAATTATACAGTATGTTCAACCAACGAGTTCTGGTCAGGCTTTTGTGTTCGCCCATCTTGTGCAATACCACAGTTTTGTCACGTTATCTAGGTAAAACCACTCGAGAGCTGATAAAAGCATTTCGCAATAAAAGGTCCGGAAATGGATGTGTTAGTTCCCCGCCAATTTTTATAACAGACAAAGAATTGTTTTATCTTTGCCACTCATTCCGATCGTAGCGGTTTCTTGATATGTTATAGTTTTTCTGTTTAATGCCCTTACCATTCGATTGACGCATGTGCACCGTTATGTGCTCAATCCCTGTAAAAGGTGACTTCCATGGTACCACCTTGGTCCAGATGAAAGCATCACCTGAGTTGTTGAAAGTATACATTTGTGTTTCTCTTCAATAACCAAATGGTTGTGAGTTAGCGCCGTGTCGTCTCTGGCTCTTCTACTTTCGTCCCTGTTGTGTGAAAGCTCACACTTTCAATATGAACAGCTACCAACTAGCCCAATTGTTCGTTCTACTGCAGTTCTAAGCATTGCATATGTTTTGGGTGAAATAGAACAAAACCCTGCCCGTACTGAAGGCTAATGCGCTAAAGGGTCATTACCGGCCACGCCAACCCTCCATAAGGCGCAGATATTGTAGTGTAGCGACGAGCAGAGCACAGCCAGACATCGTTTAAGAACATGGAGTAAAATACCTGCCACTATGTCACGAGGTCAAACGAATAGTTTTCTTGAGAGGTGAGTGGCTCAGGCAAGACTCTCAACCACGCATGAAAATTAATGTGAGTTTGAATGGGATATGCGAGCTTTCTGCATAATTAAAAGTGGAAACCTGGTTTTTGAGGTACAACACGGTAGTGCGGCTTCAGGCGTGTTTCGTATATTCGGAAAAAAAACCACGGGTAAGCTTAATGAGCTAAACATGAGTTTTACCTAGATTTCAAGAGACTAGCATTTTTTAAATGCGTCCTTCTGCAAAGCAGATCTGACAGACTTGTTTTGATATTCTATGCTGAAACGGGCAGTGCTGTAGGGAAACTGATTTCCCTCATTTTGGTGTCTTAAAACCTGTTTCACAGGTTGTGGAGTGGTCAAATTGTAGAAGCTTTTTGAAACTCCTAACAATGCCGCAAACGAAACAGACTTGTACAAGAACATCGTCTAAATGCTTTAGTAGTTTTATTATTGCCTCTCGATGGCTCCGTTACAACTCAAGTGTACTGTGCTTTTCATCCTTGGTCAGCGAGTTGTAGAGACGGCCTCCTCTCATTTGTTTCATGCAATTAAAAAGATATTTCGAAGGGTTTCAAAGAACCGTGGCATCGGCAATACATTCGCCAACTTTCCCGGGCAGTTTGAATGCCTCGGAGTAGTGACAAAGGAAGAATAACAATTGACTATTGCTCTAAATTCGCACTTTTAGGTGTAGATGATTGCTTCCAGTGACTTCCACGCTACTTTCTTTACAGCTGCGAAGCACCTTAAGACCTCGCAGTGTCCGTCCGCCATCCGACCGTGTCTCCTCAAGACTACAGCGAGCTACACGAGAGGACGCTACGCGCAAGCACGAGCACAACACGCTACACAAGACGGCGCTACGCGCAAGCACAAGATCCCGTTCAAAACACGCAGGCCATCGTTTCAGTTTGTTTCATTTCGGGCCAATAAACCACACCTTCCTACATCATGAACGATGCTGAAGGTGTGAAGCACTGGGACGCGACTTGTCTTGCGTGTGGCGTTTGCCATTTACAGTGCACGTACTGCACCCCAAATGATTTATTACACTTTGAATCTATCATCGTGCACGGACGATAACACTCATCCACATAATAAACACAACTTGCGTCCCAAAGCTTCGCACCCTCAGCATCGTTCACGGCGTTGAGATGGTGTGATTTTTTTCCACATCTTTGCTTGACTTGTTCAGACAATGAACCACACAAATAGGGGGCAAGAGAGGAGGATATGGTTAAATTTCCCTTTCAATGGCTTTATTGCAGCAAATTCAGCAGCTCTCGGCTTGTGCAATTGGCCAACTTATATTGCGGGGGGGGGGGGGGGATCCACGCCGTCAATGTGTGTGGCTGACAAAGACAAGTTCCACACACATCGCAACACACTTCGCAGTTGGTCTCAGGTGCATGGGATATCGTGCGCACAATGTGGCGTCCATATCCTTCCACCACAGCACAGTCCTTCACCATCTTGTCAACACATAATGCTTCTCAGTAGCATTCATGCATTGTACTCGATGGACCGCGATGGGTCAGTTGGGAAGACGCCCTGGCACTGCGTCATGAGCCACTTGAGGGCATGCAATGTGCAAACCATACTCAAGCTCAACTACCCTGCACAGGTTTGCAAATATTGGAAACTTAAAATACTTCCTAAATAACGGTTTTTATTGTACTTGGCACAAGACAGTACCAATTTACGGTTCAAACTATGTGCGACTATTTCCGAACTTTACAAAACTAAATGCCCTGGTACACGACACGCTTCCTTGGGCTGGCTTCTATGCACGACGTGGCGACTGTGCAAGAAAGCTTACTCGTGAAACACCCGCACAAAACAAGCGCTTGCCTGCTCTGGTGTACATTAGCCAAACTGAAACGCTGCCAGTAAAATTGAGGAAGAAAAGGTACGGTATCTGTAGTGCACTAGTGAGAAACAAGAAGTTACGCGTTATCATGCCACTAACACTCATAGCAAGTGACACTAGCTTGACGGATTTGTTCATAGCAATGACTGCCAAGTGTTCTTATTCCGCTGCTTTGTTGAATTGTCGTCGGCGTATTTCTTTTGCAAAGGGTGCCACTGTGATAAAGGAGGATCTGTTAAAATTTTTGGCTGAGCAAACTGCCACTTCATTTTCGTTTAAACTTTACACAAAGGTTCCTGTGGCCTGCTGTAAGGTTGTTATCCGCTTCACAATGGCAATCGGGTGTCCCATTTGAGAAAGCAGTTTGTTTTTCTTTTCTAAATAAGTACGTGAGTACCATTGTCACCCTCGAAAATAATCAAAACAGGCCACAAAATACAACCTTTGCGTACAGTTTGAGCGCAAACGAGGAAGTATTTTTCCCAGCAAGAATATTTATAGATGCTCCTTCATTGTTGTAACAACCTATATATAATTCTCTCACAGCATTTCGTTCCACTGAGCAGTAGAACAACAACACATTGATGCCTAACACTCCGATCCCAAACTGTTTTGTCACAGGCACGTTTAGAAGGTTTGATAACTTAAAAAAAACATTTCCAATCAGCTTTCATTATCCATACAAAATTTGCGGTCACACATTTGTTATTTGCACGCCTCTACTTTTAGTGAACATGTTTTCCTCAAATGTATCGAACATTAGATCAACAATCCCGCACAAATTCGTTATACACAAAAACGCCTCGCCAAAGGTGCGTGAATTCGAATATGCCCACTCGTATTGCATCTTTTAAAGCTGGAACATGGCACTTTCAGAAGGACGGGTATTGAAAAATAGCTAATGTAGACAATCGCGTTCTGTCTCTCCAATGACTCATACCATGTGTAAATGTGTAAATGATATGCATAACCAGAATAGAACCCATTTAGTAAACCTAGTGTCGAACTTTTCTGGTTCAGTTTTCATGCACATCTAAAGCTAGTATTACCCTTCTCTGGGGATATCTTTCTGCTAGGATTTTCACTTCTTTCCTGGGAATAGATTACTGCAGACAATACCGCGCGGACTGCTAAATGGTCATCTCACCTGGATGAATTTGCGTTGTGTTTCGTCATTCCGGACGTCTGGAAGACTTGTCAAGGAAACCTTCTGTTACATTTTACGCACGGCAACATACCTGTGACACAAACCAAGAAAAACCGTGGCAGAAAACAACAGGCTGCTGGGCCAGATCGTTGATGCGGGCTATGTCGTCACCCGACACAGGCCCCCTCACACACTCCCTTCTGTTGCCCATGCAGTCTCGGTTCTGGGAACATTGTTCCAGCAACCTCCCTCAGAGCAAGTCTGGTGTGCCCTGTGACGTCTGAGTACCCCGATCGGGTGTCCACTCAAATAAAAGCACTCCGATCCGATCACTTACAGCACAGGCAACATGAGTGAGCTCGTAGGCCACCAGGGCCTACTACTGTTGAAAATCACGGCAAGGACGAAGAAGTGGTTCCTTCAACATACCTCTCGAATCATCATCATTGTACATAGTGTTCCATCCTGTCCCATTAAAGCGGCAGCCCCCGTTCGGGTCCCGGCTCGGTTGTCTGCGCGGCAAGGTGCCCATCGGCCACCTCGTTGCGCGTGCGCCGCCAGGAAACGAAGCCGTGGGACCCCTGATCGAAGGTCTCTTTTAATAACGATGACTTAGTTACAATGATGATGATAGTAGTGCATGCTCCGCTCGAGCGCAGGGTCTCTTCTTCTTTGTCACCCGCTAGTCTCCAACATCCTCCGGGGCTTCAAGTGTGGCGGAATCCAGTTCTAGAAGACGAAGCTTATGTACTGGCCTCTCGATGAGCTCGCCTCCTGGCAACCGCACTCAACAGCCCCGAACCAATCCGTCAGTGCCTGAGTACACTTCGTGAACCCGGGCTAGTGGCCATAATAATTTGGCCGTCTTAGGAACGTCCACCAGCACAATTTCGCCTACCTTTAAATTTGTTGAGTGATCCGTGGGTGAGCGTTGCGCTGATGGTAGTTGCAACAAATATTTATGTTTTCATGGCTTCCAAAAATCGTCCATCATTTGCTGTCGACAGTCATTTCCATCGTGCGTACTCATCTCGTTCGATTTCGTCATTGCTTCAGGTAGAGTAGTTAGTGGCTGACCAACTAAGAAGTGTACTGGCGTGATGGCTACAGGATCGCTTGCGTCATTCTCACTGTATGTGAGTGGCCGTGAATTCAGTACCGCTTCAAACTCGGTCAGAATGGTTGAAATTTCTTGCGAGCAGATGCAGCTTCACCGTGAAACTTTGGGGAGTGCTGTTTTCACGGTTCCGACTAACCGTTCCCACCAGCCTCCCCACCATGGGGCCGCTTCAAATATAAACTTCCAACTAATTCTCTGATTCGGAATAAAATCTTGGAAGTCGTCTTGTTTCATCACTTTCCGCAGTCTTTGTAGCTATCAAGACGTTATCTTGAACGTTAGGGCATTATCGGAATAAATTGTGCTTGGGAGCCCCCTTCTCCCAATGAAGCGCCGAAAAGGCAACAGGAATGCAGGTGAGGACATATCCGAGACCAGTTCCAAGCGCAATGCTCTTGTTACGGCACACGTAAAAAGTACGATGTACACCTCTCTTTCGGAGCCCCTGACGACCTCGCATACAACGGTCCGGCGAAATCAAGTCCTGTAGTGTCGAATGGTTTCGCGTTCTCCACCCTGCAGGTGGGAAGTGGTGAATACGGCGACCCGATGGTTTGAATGCGAAATAGGGCGCATAGCACGCATCGATTGATTACTTTCTTCGCCGCTTGTCGTGCTCTTGGGACCCAAAACCGCTCTCGTACGCTGTTTATCATTGGCGTCACTCCTCGGTTCATCACTCGACGATGGGCATCCGCAAACACTAGTTCGGTAAACCGATGTCTACTTGGAAGTAGCATTGGATGCTTCACATTCCGGCTGTCGGTGAGGTTCTGTAGCCTTCCCCCAACGCGGAGAATACCATACCATCAAAAAATGGGCGTAGTTGGGCTATCCATGACTTACACGCGAAAGGCGAACCTTGACCTTGACCTTCTTAAAGCCAACCTCTTTCTTTGGGAAACGATTCTGTTTGAACATGGTGAATCCAGTATCTCTGGGAAGCCAATATTTCTTCTGCAGAGTGGACTCCAGCTTGCTTCGTCTGGAATTTACGTTGGAGCCAGCTGGCTGCCCACTGTAAAACATGTCTCTCCGGAAACTCGTGTCATCCTCTGTACCACCAAACAACCGTCTTGTATTTTCACCGCTCGGGCCTGACAGAAAAATTGTGGAAGCGGCCGAGATAGCAAGGTCGGTGGATCAATGCGTCAGAAGGCCGTCTGTAGCTTTATCGAAACTTGGATTGGATTTCTTGTCATAGGTGGCACGTCACTGTTTTTCTTGTTTTGCCCACCGTTTTTTATGTTTCCCTTTCTTTTCCCCTCTCTTCATGCTGGCCAGACGTGTTTATAAGCGCTGGTCCTGCAATAAACTTTTTGTTGAAAGTTAGCGCTTATCCCGCCCACTCCTCGTCTTGTGTTTTTATTTAGCGATTGTTTTCCGTCTGGCGTATTATATCGGCACTCACGAATTTCCATAGTTGGTCCAATCCTATCAGTAGACTGATGCCTTTCTCTCCACATCCTCGAGGCACAGTCAGTTGGTCTGCCAGGCCGTAGCTTTGCCTCCGCAACTGATGTGCGAAAACGCATTCCATGTCAGTAGCAGGGATGTTGTTGCAGATTGCCGGAATTGCTACTGCCTCAATGGTGTGCTCGCTGGCATCAAACTGGCTACGTACGCAACGCTGGACGACCTTGCAATTCCTAACACGAGAAGGTGCATCGGACGCTAAATTGTTCACGGCGAGGTGTGTGTCTCTGACGACTTTCAATCCCAACCTCGATACGAGATCTCCTTTGACGAACGCACGTTGACTGCCTCCGCCAAAAATGCCTCTGACACAGGACGTCTCGCTGGTCCCGACGATCCAGCAACGGAGTCTGTAAGTGCACGTCCTCGTCAAGTTGGCTGCTTGTGATGGCAGTCGAAGGCCTGCCGTTTTCTTTCACTGGCCTTGTAGCAGCAGATACTTTCGTGTCCGGCTTGTCGCTCCGCCTCGCTTGGAAATTAGGATCGCACATCGTCGAAGCATGCCTGTCTTTACATGTCTCCCGTACCAACTTCCGCCGGCACTCGTTTGCACGATGGCCCGTCATAGTGCATCGGTAGCACTGCCTAGCGCTAGATAGTCGTTTCTTCGTCTCTGCGACTGTTAATGTAGCGCTGCATGCCTTAGTCGCATGTTTCTTAGACCGGCAGAAGAAACACGCACTGGGATTTTTCTTCGTTTCTTGCGATGCATGCAGGGCTAATGACGAGGGCACGTGCTTTCGAGGGCTGTCGGAGAAGGAAGGACGTCGCTGGAACACTGTGCTCCCTTGCTTCGAGCTCTATCCGTACGTATCTCAAGAGCTGCTCTTGCTTCTGACAAGACGTTGTGGCACTGGTCGCATATACTGAAGCAGAAGGCACCGCTCCATGCGTATCACCTTGAAGACGTCCGTGGCGGTGGAATGCCAAAACGATTTCCTTCGGCAGTCCCTCCAGCAAAACGTCGTACAGCTTTGCAGAGAAGCTTCTCGTGGAAACGTCCATTACGTTTAGGCAGCGGGCATTCAGCTGAACACAGTCATAAAGCCTGCGCAGCTCCTTGTCGTCTGAGTGAGGCGTCACGGGCTGTAGCTCGCGGAGGTTTTGAAAATGCCGCTGTATGATACGGCGCTTGTCGCTGAACCTGTTCTTCAGCAGCTGGGTGGCACTTTCATAACAGGCCTCCGTCGTTGGCAGCCCGGTGATGGCAGCTGCTGCTTCACCGGACAGGTAGTTTCGGAGGTAATGAAACTTGTCGGTAGCGGTGAGAGCCCGGTTGTTGTGGACTGTGCCGTTGAAATGCTCCCAAAACGACGTCGAGCTACACGCGTCTCCATGAAAGGGCTCGATGGTGAGCATGGGCAGGCGGGTTCCAAAAATCTGGGATGGAACCGTCGTTTGGGCCTGTGGCGGGCTAATTGCAGCCGTGGGGGCAGGTTGCGCCCTGCCGCTGACACCGAGCTCCTCGAGCCGGTACGTAAGCCGAGTCGGAGCCTCGAACGTCTTCTCGTCGTAATGGGCCGCCGACTCGTACTCCCTTTCCAGCTCCTCGACAGCGACTGCGTCCTCGACCTCGGCGTCGATCTTGCTAAACTCCTCGCGGCTAGCCATGAGCTTGTCCAGCACCTTTCGGAGCGCGAGCCGGTCCTAGCAGCCACTCTCGATGAGCGCTGTCGCCTCGGTAGAAATTTTTGTCGCTTGGGCTCGCCTTGCCGCGCGTTTCGCCTTCAGCCGGTCCATCGTTAAGCGAAAAAGTCCGGCTTAATCGCTTAGTAGGCAGCCCGGTCCGCGCGTTGTCCCCCTAGGTGCGGTTCCAGAAGGACGAAGTTGCTTGGGCGACCGTTTCTAGATCAAACTCGGTCGCTCGTTGCCCACGTCGGTGGGAGCCGCTCGTTTTCTTGGGATTCGGCCACCTCGTTGCGGGTTCGCCGCCAGAAAACGAAGCCATGGGAGCCCTGATTGAACGTCCCTTTTAATGGC
This sequence comes from Haemaphysalis longicornis, assembly GCF_048455015.1. NCBI lineage: Eukaryota > Metazoa > Arthropoda > Arachnida > Ixodida > Ixodidae > Haemaphysalis > Haemaphysalis longicornis. The sequence goes on from NW_027526295.1 coordinate 2,425,735, forward strand.
GATGACTTAGTTACAATGATGATGATAGTAGTGCATGCTCCGCTCGAGCGCACGGTCTCCTCTTCGTCACCTGCTAGTCTCCAACAACTACCTCACAAGTGCTGGCACATTAATACGAACCTGTGCACTGAAACTAACAGCGGTAATTTTGAGTTAAAGAAAGGGCTGTGACGTTTACTTATAACCAATTTTCTACAACTGAACTGAGGCAGAATTCTGGCATCCCGAGTATGAAAATTTCTAGAGGACAATCAAAATGACAAGATTTACCTGGCACTGCCAGACTAATCTGTTTGCCTCTACTTTCAAGTTTACTGTCAGCTTTCATTCGCGCATAACATAATCAAATGAAATAGCCCCTTATCCACAACGTGTGTGATGAGTTGGGTAGATTTACATAAATCTGTGTTATCACACAGCTTTAAATGGCCACTCTGGATGAACCCACTGTGTTGTAAATAAACACAACTACTACTGATTGTGATGCTCTAATTTTAGGACATGGAAAACTAGAATCCAATGGTCACAACATAATCTAAACTCCACCAAGGCCAGTGCATAGGGTGACAATACCCAAGCTAAATTCTGCCAGCAGCATTCATGATGAACCAAAAGACAGCCAAGCATGCTTTATCGAAATGCAAACCTGTAAGCAGGACAAATGTGCTTGTTACGGTTTATCGAAGCACGGGGCGCCCTTTTTCTCCAGCTGACAAAAACAAGCGTAAATTATTTACGTAGTTGGTTTTCATTTGGTAGAAGTTTAATTTACAGAACAGCTTTGCACGCTGGATTTTAAACCACTTGGGCTTTCCAACTAAGAACTTCACAAAAACACGCCCGCATGATGCAGGATTTCTTTATTTAAAACAGCCACACCGCCCCACAAAATGGCAGGTACCACCAAGCTGTCAATCACACACAGCAAGAACAAACAGCAGAACAAGGATGCCAAATTACTACCACATCCACATTTACTCGAATTTAAGGCACTCTCGATTGTAATGCGCATCCGCTTTTCATGGTACAGAAAAAAAGCAAAAAAACGCAACTGTTGTGCACTCCACATTTCTATGATTTGATACAAAGATGCAGCCTGCTCGGACTTGGAGCAACGAAGGTTTATGCCAAATGCATCAACTTTGCAACAAAACGAATGGCGCTAATTGCTGCTGGCAAGACTGTCATCATGATGATATTCTGGGGCAGCTATTGTGGGGAAGCACTTATCATCACTGGTCATCGCTGTCGCTCAACATTTTATTGCTGCCCGCAGCCGAAACCACCCCATCCCCAATGCCGTCTCTGCTGCTGGAAATCCCGCGTTGCCGACCGTGACAGACACCATGCGTCTGTCACCCATTCAATGAAGCCTTCCAGCCAGGAAAACTTCATCGCAGCCATGAAGATGCCACTCTGCGAAGAGCTCCCGAAGCTGGTCCTTGTTCAGGGAAGCATCCAAAGGTTGCAGCAGCAATCTCATTCAACAGGGTACTATGCGGCGAGCTTGTCCATGATGCACTCGCTTAGGTGCACCTTGACATGTGAAGAAAGACTCAAAGAAAAACACTTGACTGAAATCAGTGCCTGAGAAATATCACTGCATACTCCAATCAGAGGTGCAGCAAATGGGGAACCCGGCGTTTTGGAACCAACTCAGCTCCTTCCTCACGAGCGACGCTGCAGTGCCGTCTTACAGTCTTTCAGCACAGTCGGTTATATTTCGCAGGTGTCACGAAAGAGCGTTATGTGCGGGCCTAGGTTTTTTCCACCACACACATCGATCCAGTCTGCAACTAAGGCATGGTCATCCACCTAGTCTCATTGGCCGCTTGATACTTTGCTAGAAGCTAGCAATTTCGTGGCCTCACTTGCTTCAGCTCGAGCAATGCTTGGGTCCCCATTTCCAATTTGCCTGAGCTGTTAGTTGTTCTTGCGATGCAAGTGTCTAGTTTCTTCTCAAACTCAGTGAGTCATTTCCGGCATATGTCTGTCCGATGTCCAAGTTCACAGCTATTTGTTTTGCATGCAGCTAGACACCTCGAACCTGCTGTATTTGCACTCGCTAGCTCACTGTGCGTTAGCACTCGCTGTAATGCTAGCTGAGGCGCCCAAATAAATTTTGATCAGCTCTTTTGTCATGGGTCTCTGTGTAGCCCACTTCTGCTGTACGTGTTCCACCAGCAGGTCTTCTATCTCAGGGGACCAGCTTTTGTTCAATCTTCTAAATCTCTTCTAGGTTGACTTGGTGGCCAGAACCTCTGTCATCTCGCACACTTCCTTTGGAATTTCCGCAACACTACAAACATGACACAGCCCCATCTTCTTTTTCCTCTTTCTTTTTAAAGCCAGCGTTGTGGTGAACGCAGTGTGTGTTCAATACATCAATGGAAAAAACAGACAGACTACCTAGATCGTGAAAGACTCTTGGAGACCACAAACTGCTGCTTATGCTTTCGGAGCATAACGAAGTAGGATTTCTGAAATATCGACGGCAATACGATTGCAATGTACCTCAATGATAACACACACGCGATTTTAGGACCTATGTTTCCCCACAAGAAAGATGTGCATTATATTCGAGTAGCCTGGCATTTTTGAGTGAACTTTCAGCACTCGCAAAGAATAGCAGCACGCTGACACGTTGCTGGCAGTAGCGACGACTTCCGCTCAGTCTTTTCCCCTTGCAAGATCACCGCCCAAAAAACCATTCTTGGCTGGGGGTAGCGACAACAGACAAAGCCTACACGACAGAAGCCGAGAAGAAGGATACGGGCAATGTTTAGGGAGATCTCGCGGCCTGTGCGGGCGTGGATGCCCATCATGGTGACTCGAATGGGCCACAGAGCATTGGAGATTTCAGCACCTTTACTTAACTTAACTTTACTTAACGTGTCCCCTGTCTCAAACTGCACACACACACACACACACACACACACACACACACACACACACACACACACACACACACACACACACACACACACACACACACACACACACACACACACACACACACACACACACACACACACACACACACACACACACACACACACACGCACGCACACGCACACGCACACGCACACGCACACGCACGCAGACCCACACACTCATTATTGTGAAGGAAAGTGTTATAGGAGCAAAAATTTTCATATAAAGTGCTGTTTGTTTTAAACTGTACAGAAAAATACTTTGTCATGGCAGTGCAAAGTTACTTGTAACAAAAAGAATGGCCCGCTTTTTTTTAGCCAAAGGATCGGTTCATGTACAGGTCCGCGCAGACGTAAACGGAGCAAGGGAGCGGTGGCCGAACTGCATCGCTGCGCCGCGTATGGGCGCCGACGGGAACCATGGAGCGCCGGTCAAAGAGTGTGTTCGCACTGCCCCCGCCGCCCTATCTGATATGTTTAATCGCCGCTCTGCTGGCGTGTCATGCTCGGCGAGACGGTCTTCAAAAGACAGCGCTGGGCTATACAGGGGCGCTGGTTGCATTGCCGGTCGCAGGCATCAGCGGCGACCGAATCCGCTGCTCATGAGCTGGACGAAGCTGCGCGCGCCCGGAAACGTGCCTTGTTGCGCGCTGTAAAGGGCGGCATACAAGTGTAGGCCGCTGCAGTTTGGCATAGCATGTCATTGCGATATAATTAATTGTAAGCCGGCAATAAAATTTCCATGTACAATATAGAAAGCACAGTCACAGGCATTTTCGTTGTTCGGGAAAAAAATCTCGCTTACGAGATTTCTTCTTTAATTTTGGGTTTGTCCCAAGTTATTGCTGCCGGTCAGTCCAGGTCTGCTCTGAAGAAAGGGAAATAAACAAATGTCCATGCGGTGGAAATTCCGTTTTAGAGAACACCGTAAAGAATAAGTACAATCGTTTCCTGCTATTACAGTGGGTCTGATAGGGCGCATATTTTGTGGTGGCATTAAAACCGACGTTCTTATTTTTAACGAGCACCTTATATTAGTACACCGTAAAGAATAAGTACAATCGTTTCCTGCTATTACAGTGGGTCTGATAGGGCGCATATTTTGTGGTGGCATTAAAACCGACGTTCTTATTTTTAACGAGCACCTTATATTAGTTAAGAAAGTGTTGCAGATTTAAATTAAACTCCGTATTGAATTGAAGGATGGCTTCACCGCATGACTTGAAAGTCTTGCAGAAAAGCGCCGTCAAGGCCCAAAAATGACCGATGACGAGTACAGTCGTCATAACCGATGGCGACCATACTCTTAATCAGTTAATTTGGTACAAAATCTTATGGCGTCTATCCTCGTCAACCGGAGCAAAAGGGTTAATGAAACAACGAAATATGCGCCCTATGAGGCTCGCTGTAATAGCAGGAAACGATTGTACTTATTCTTTACGGTGTTCTCTAATACGGAATTTGCACCGCATGGACTTTTTTGTATTTCCCTTTCTTCAGAGCAGACCTGGACTGACCGGCAGCAATAACTTGGGAGAAACCCAAAATTAAAAAGAAATCCCGTAAGCGAGATTTTTTTCACGAACAATGAAAATGTCTGTGAATGTGCTTTCTATATTGTACAAGGAAATTTTGTTGCCGGCTTACAATTAATTATATCGCAATGACATGCTATGCCAAACTGCAGCGGCCTACACTTGTATGACGCCCTTTACAGCGCGCAACAAGGCACGTTTCCGGGCGCGCGCAGCTTCGTCCAGCTCATGAGCAGCGGATTCGGTCGACGCTGATGCCTGCGAGCGGCAATGCAACCAACGCCCCTTTATAGCCCAGCGCTGCCTTTTGAAGAACGTCTCGCCGAGCATGACACGCCAGCAGAGCGGCGATTAAACATATCAGATAGGGCGGCGGGGGCGGTGCGAACACACTCTTTGACCGGCGCTCCATGGTTCCCGTCGGCGCCCATACGCGGCTCAGCGATGCAGTTCGGCCACCGCTCCCGTGCTCCGTTTACTTCTGCGCGAACCTGTACGTGCCGCGTTTATGCGCGGCCTCCAAGTCCTAAACAAGGTGCCTGCAAAATGTTACAGTCCCATGTTTATTTATTTATTTATTTATTTATTCCAAATGCCTACAGGGCCCGTTGGGCATTTCTGTTAGGGGGGTTAATTATAATCACAAAAACAACAAGTAATCATAGAAATGCAAGCTATATAATGGGAATACAGGTTTGTCTCTGTAATCAGAACGCAGCAGAACATAGCAACAGAACATAATTCAGAACAAAGCAACAATATACGGTCAAAACCAGTAAATCAAATGTTAGCATTCAGGAAACACTTTCAAGAGCAGTCAAAACATTTGGTGAGCGCACAATTTCATTCGGAAGCACGTTCCAATCGTTAATTGTATTGGAAAAGAAGGAATACTTAAATACATTGATGCCGCACTGTAACGGTTTAATGTTTTCTAAATTGTCTGTTCGTGCGGACACGTAATTCGGCGTTTTTAGGTAAGTGTTTTTGTTAATTCCAGTTGACCCTATCTTAATGTTATGAAGAAGCTTTAATCTACAAATTTTTCTACGCGAGCATGATGTTTCCCACCCTAAGTTATCTCGGATGACAGAGCTTCTTACATTGAATTGAAGTTCCCTGTAACAAATCTGGCTGCACGCTTCTGTGCCCTTTCCAGCTGTTCTTTCAACACTTCCGTATATGGGTCCCACACTGCGCACGCGTATTCTAAAATAGGCCTAATGTTGGTGAAATAAAGTGTTTCTTTTAGTGATTGAGGGGAATGTTTGAAATTTCTTTGAAAAAAGTACAAGAGCCGAGAAGCTTTTGCAGCTGTTGTATGAATATGGTCTGTCCAATCTAATTTAGAGTTCAATGTTTCACCAAGATATTTCATTTGTTGTACACTTTGTAATACATTATTATTTAAAAGATAACTACACTGCAGTGGTTTTTTCTTATTAGTAAATGTTACATGGTAGCATTTAGCTATGTCTAAATTCATCTGCCATTGCGCACACCATTCTGATACTTTGTATAAATCTGATTGTAATACATGTGAATCACGGACACTCTTGACAGGGTAGTACAAGACGCAGTCATCGGGGTTCGCCAAGCTGTTGACCTTCAAAGACGCGAAATGACCACCGTTTGCACACATGTCAAAATTTGTCCATGTTTTCTCGAAGCTAACCTTTTTTTACCGCTGGACCAACTGCTACCCACGATAGACGTTATGCAAAAACTGGCGCCCTCTTGAGGTGATAGCGTGCGCTTCCGCCATGTTGGGGAATTCCCAGACCTCCGGATACCACAGTATACATTATAACCTGTGGTTAGCGACGCGCGCGTCGGCATTTATCGTTGCCCAAGATACCCAAATACTGCCGTGTAACTTGCGTTGCACAAAGATGATCCGAGGTTGACCACCGAATTCGCATACAGACTTTTTTATTACTCAACGGAAGCACGATTCCAGGCCGGCGGGAAGCCGACTTCCGTTCGCGCAGAAATATTATAACTAGATAGCAACCATAGTCAAGAAACGAATAACATGCACAGGACTAATAAATACCAAAGTGAGCTTCTTTTTTCTCCTGTATTGGCCGCGGAGCACTCCTTCCTGCGCGTAGTTAAGGCGCACTGCAACGGTCAGCTGGTACTTTGTCATGCGGTATGAGTTTTGAGTCTGCCACCCGCCGCGCTGGCTCAGTGGCTAAGGCGTTGCGCTGCTGAGCACGAGGTCGCGGGTTCGATTCCCGGCCGCGGCGGCCACTTTTTTGATGGAGGCGAAAAGCAAAAACGCCCAAGTGTACGAGATTTTGGCGCACGTTAAAGATCCCCAGGTGGTCAAAATTAATCCGGAGCCCTCCACTACGGTGCGCCTCATCGCCTTCGTTGCGTCGGGCGTTAAACACTACAATCAAATCAATCTTTTGAGTCTGCCGTTCCGCTTTCCGCGCCCGCATTTTCGTTCTCAACGTTCGGTGGGCTTCTATTGAAGTACTACGCCTTCTTTCGTTTGCCAAACGTTACAGGAAATAAGAGATCTGTGAGAGCTACAACCTTCACGTAGCGCCATGAGTAGCGCAAATAACGTCCGCAATAACCCATGTAGGTCATTTACCGATCGTCGCCTTCTCTTCGACCTTAGCCTGCTTTCCCAAGATCCAATTTTAGATGCGACGCATCTCTTTAACTCGCCTTGTCCCTCCGGCGTCCGTCCGTAGTCCGCACGCCTCTCCCCCATTCTCCGCACCGCGCCAGCTGCGCTCTCCGCCGCTCTCACCGCAGCGCCATCTGTGCGTTAGCGCTCGCTCCCGTCGCCGTACCAGCTGTGCGTCTGCGCGCGTTAGCGCTCGGTTAACACATGCGCATGCGCTGCTCTCTCTCATTCCCCTCACCGTACATATAAACGCGATAACTGCGCCGCTCCGCTCAGTCGTTCCGCCACTCCGATGGCATCCGATGACGACGTGCGATGATTTGAATGGAGACTAGCGCGTAGGTCTCGGTTAACACATTCGCATGCGCTGCTCCCTCTCATTCCCCTCACCGTACATATAAACGCGATAACTGCGCCACTTCGCTCAGTCGTTCCGCCGCTCAGATGACATCCGATGACAACCGGCTATGATTTGATATAAATGGAAACAACAACAAATGGACATGCTAAATGGAAAAAACATAACGGAAACGCCACGATGCGTCGCATCTACCCATAGTTCCCCTCGCAGGGAGATGGTGTAAATTCTTTTCGAGGGGAAGTTTTTAAGCGGCAGTGTGCCCCCAGTTTTGTTCACGGCGCGAGGCGGGGGCGCTCGGGGGTCGCCCCGAAGCACACGATCACGAGCACTCGGCGTTCCCTCGCTCTTCAAGGTTCTCGCAGTTTTTTTTTTTTTTACTAAAGCCTCTTCGCGTGACGGGGACGTTTGGTGGTCGCTGCGAGGCACGCGCTCACCAGCGCTCGACAATTTATTAGTAATTTAATTATTCAATGGCAATTTATTGGTAATTTATTGACAAGGTTTAACGCTCTACACGCCAAACCCGTTACGCTCTGCACATTACGAACGGCCGGCTACAACAGCTCCGCTGTTAAGAAATGTTTCCAGGTATGCAAGTTATTTTAGTTCGTCTATCTTTTTTTTCTTGTGCACGTTTCCTCTTAACCAATAGCTATATTGCGGAGTGCCCCTTCACCCCCTTCTCTCGCCATTTAAACCTCCGGACGGCCCGCATCGGCTCGAAGCCTTTCAGGAATGACTTCCTAAGAAACCCGCAGAATGCGAACCAGCACGGATGTAATTCAACTTTTGTGTTTGTGTTGTCAAAGCCAAAAAAAAAAAAAAGAAACGCGGCAGCCCACGAAAGGTTCCCTACTGGTGCCTTTATGACTGCTTTCTCGATGCATATTTACGAAGTCGCTCGGAAATGTAGGCAAAAGAGACAGGTCCACAGACCATTTGTCGCTCATTAAGCTGCCCTTAAATCTGAAAATAAAAGGATCGCCAAGCCGAGAAATCGCCTTACAGGCTCCGTATCATGCAATCCCGCGACCGCCATCCCCCAACATGGCGTCTCACGCTCGTTTCGTTTTTCGTCCGGTAGATGGCCGCACCTGTGATTCAGTTACATAGTACAAAACTTTGTGTAATATGCTGGCGCACAAGCCCGGAGCTCCTCAGACTGTGAAGTCTGGAACACATTACTGTGGTTTTTCTACACCTGGAAGAGCACTTATCCAAAGTGCAGCAAAAGGGCTAACCAGGTATTCATTCCTGGGTTCGCGAATAACAAACGTGGCCTCCAGTGATGCCACTTACTTGTTTGCTTGGAGCACCGTGGCCAATTTTTAGTGCAACTCCTAAAACGCTATTTTTGCTCGGCCTCCAGGGCCCAGGGCTAGAGTCCTGGGATTTCATGCTAACGGCCTATGTTTGTGGCCTGGTGGTTATAATTTTTTTCTGTGTGACGAGGAGTTTTTTTCAGCTGCAACACGTTTTCAAATACAAATACTTCGCTATCCATCAAGTTGGTCTAGCATCCAACATGTTCTAGGGTGTGTTCAGATAAGGACAGCCAAAGTGGTGCCATGACCATTTTTTGTTTGAGATTAAACTTTAATACTGTGTAGAGCATTGTACCTTCACCATGGAACTAGCATTAGTTTAGTGAGAAACATCATCGTTGATTTATTAAAAAAATATTTAGAACGCGGTCGGTCCGGGCTACTTTCCACATTGCTTGGTGTGGCAATTTTGGGGTCCTGTAAAACGAAGTGAAATTTTTTTCCGAATTTCCCTAATTTTTTAAACAAACATTTACAAACTTTTCTGCTCCATTTGCGAAAATTGAATTTGCAATAATTACATTTTTTGATAAAATATTTCTCAAACTTAGTAGCGAGAGCAATGACGTTCAAAAGTGCAATCCTAAGAAATTTTTTTTTTACACATCGCCCTACAGGCTAACCCGTATGGTTTTTGAGACGTGTTTACGAGGGGCTGCTGAACACCTCATACTGTGCTCAATGTTCTACTAAGAAAATTTATCAAAATACCGCTTCGTGAAATGCGACAAAAAATGAAAATTTTGAAAAAAGGCCCACATGTCAACGTGATTTTTAAAAAAATCAAGTTTCTCAAATTTTGCGATATTTACACAAAATGGCATTCAATTCCTGAGTATTCTAGAAAGCTTAACATTTGTTGCAATATTTTTGTTCTAATTCAGAAAAATGAGTTCCCATTCAACAAACTTTTTAATGTCCAATCAACGGTTGAGTAGCAGTTCGTAGTGAAAAAGGACATATAATTATGGCTGTTTCTTCATTTTAGAAAACTAAATTGACTGATATAAAGAAAAGTGATCATAGTATTCACATTTACCATCGTTCAACTTGTTAGTTGCAGTAGGTATTAAAATAATTGTGACGTTTCTGAACTTGTTTCTCCCACCCGAGTAAGGCTACCATTTTATTCCTATATCGCCTTGCCCTAGCTGTGTCATATACCCATATGTTTGATTTCTGACGCTGCTTAACCGCACATTATTGGTAATATGCCCCATTTATGAGCAAGCAACCTCGCTGCTGGCACTGAGAATATTTGACATGCAATCATCATAGTCAAATGTGTATTTCCGTTCTACCTGCTTGTATATGCGGAGTGCTAACTGCAAAGTAACTTCGTCTTCCCAATTGACCGTCTTTCAGGCTCCCGGCGATAACAAATAGATGTGCTTCTTGAACATTTTGTTTTCAGCTGTTGGAAAGATAAACTTTTATCCCACTATAAGATCTGACAACCTTTACTTTGGACACTTCAAGGTTAAGGGGAAGCTGCAGTTGTTTAGTTCCAAGCATCTTCAGAGATCCGACATACAGAGGTTAGAAGCTTTGCTTATGCTGTAGGAGTTACTTCCCGACTAAGGTAGATGATACCATTCACCGCAGAGGGAAGGATTGATTGATTGATTGATTGATTGATTGATTGATTGATTGATTGATTGATTGATTGATTGATTGATTGATTGATTGATTGATTGAAACGTGAATTTCGTCCTGCTATATTTTGGCGATGGCGATATCGCCACATTTCAGAACAAAGAAGAGAAAAGCAAAAATGTTCCGCCGGTACTCGGCATCCCGCACCCGCCGCGGTGGCTCAGTGGCTAAAAGGCGTTCTGCTGCTGAGCACGAGGTCGCGGGTTCAATTCCCGGCCGCGCCGGCAGCTTTTCTGATGGAGGCGAAAAGCAAAAACGCCCGTGTGTACGATATTTCGGCGCACGTTAAAGGTACCCAGGTGGTCAGTGGTAAAAATTATTCCGGAGACCCCCACTACGGCGCAACTCATCGCCTGCGTTGCGTCGGCGCGTTAAACCCTACAATCAATTGATCAATCAATCAATCAATCAATCAATCGGCACCCCGTATCCTCCCGGAAATAGCGAACTCAAACGAAATAAATTGAAGGTACACAACATCGAACTCGGACTCGGAAAGGCAGTGATGGTTTTCACCTCTGCTTGTAGACACTTTGAAGATGCTTGGAACTAAACAACTGCAGCTTCCCCTTAACCTTGAAGTGTCCAAAGTAAAGGTTGTCAGATCTTATAGTGGGATAAAAGTTTATCTTTCCAACAGCTAAAAACAAAATGTTCAAGATGCACACCTATTTGTTATCCCCGGGAGCCTGAAAGACGGTCAATTGGGAAGACGAAGTTACTTTGCAGTTAGCACTTCGCATGTACCAGCAGGTAGAACGGAAATACACATTTGACTATGACGATTGCATGTCAAATATTCTCAGTGCCAGCAGCGAGGTTGCTTGCTCATAAATGGGGTATATTACCAATAATGTGCGGCTAAGCAGCGTCAGAAATCAAACATATGGTATATCACACAGCTAGGGCAAGGCGATATAGGAATAAAATGGTAGCCTTACTCGGGTGGGAGAAACAAGTTCAGAAACGTCACAATTATTTTAATACCTACTGCAACTAACAAGTTGAACGATGGTAAATGTGAATACTATGATCACTTTTCTTTATATCAGTCACTTTAGTTTTCTAAAATGAAGAAACAGCCATAATTATATGTCCTTTTTCACTACGAACTGCTACTCAACCGTTGATTGGACATTAAAAAAGTGTGTTGAATGGGACCTCAATTTTCTGAATTATAACAAAAATATTGCAACAAATGTTAAGCTTTCTAGAATACTCAGGAATTGAATGCCATTTTGTGTAAATATCGCGAAATTTGAGAAACATGATTTTTTTAAAATCACGTCGAAATGTGGGCCTTTTTTCAAAATTTTCATTTTTTGTCGCATTTCACGAAGCGTATTTTGATAAATTTTCTTAGTAGAACATTGAGTACAGTATGAGGTGTTCAGCAGCCCCTCGTAAACACGTCTCAAAAACCATACGGGTTAGCCTGTAGGGCGATGTGTGAAGAACATTTTTTTAGGATTGCCACTTTTGAACGTCATTGCTCACGCTACTAAGTTTGAGAACTATTTTCTCAAAAAATATAAAAATTGCAAATTCAATTTTCGCAAATGAAGCAGAAAAGTTTGTAAATGTTTGTTTAAAAAATTAGGGAAATTCGGAAAAAAATTTCACTTCGTTTTACAGGACCCCAAAATTGCCACACCAAGCAATGTGGAAAGTAGCCCGGACCGACCGCGTTCTGAATATTTTTTTAATAAATCAACGATGATGTTTCTCACTAAACTAATGCTAGTTCCATGGTGAAGGTACAATGCTCTACACAGTATTAAAGTTTAACCTCAAACAAAAAATGGTCATGGCACCACTTTGGCTGTCCTTATCTGAACACTAGAAGTAAAATGTGACACAGAGAGGAACCAGGCAGCCATGTTTGCTATATTCACTCCCTGGGCTCACAATTTTCTGCCGTCGGGAGAGCGTGGACACGCCGCAGCGACCATCTCACCCGGACGTACTCCATGAGCAGCATGCTCTTGAGGATGCGCACCAGGTGCTCGAGTAAGTCCCCGAGGATGGAGCTTTTGCGGAGCCGTCTGGCCGTACGTGGCCGACGCCAGCTTACCCTGCATCGGCCGTGCGTTCAGCCGCTCCCCCCACTGCTGCAGGATGAACTTGGCAGAGACTGAGGCAAGGAGGGCGGGATATCATCTATGTACAGCAGAATATGCCCGAGTCACGAATGACGAGGCATCGTTACACAGCAGAGGGAACGTCCTCTTTGACGCTCAGTGATGAATGGACCTTACCCAGACAAGCTGTACAATATGAAAGCTTCGCAAATACCAGCCGAGTTTCAAGAGATGACGCGGAGATGTTGCAGGACGAAGGAGACATATACACATAATGTACAATACCGCTCAGACACCTGATGGTACCACCGGTGGGGACACCTAATGAATTCATGCGCAAAAACATCCTGTTTGTCGTCATGTCTAAGGGAGCAGCCAAGCTAGGGAGCAGCCGCTACTACATTATGAGTTGTGCCTCAAGGCTCTACACTAGGACCACTATAATTTTTATTGACGTAAATAATTTATCTGCTTCCTTTGTTCTTCAGTCGTTTGTTTGCTGATGAAATGTCTTTCTGAACATTAACAAACGGCGAACGTCGGGAACAAAACGCTTCACCACTTTGCTACGCTTGCCTCGCATTCTATACCAATGCCTTCGCTTGTGCTGTGCAGCTCTTGCACTAACGAGGCACAGATCTGGCCCAGACCGGTACGACTCCTGTGAAGCGATTGGACGTTGACACTGGTGCAGTGAATGCCTACAGGAGAAGGGAGTGCGCGGCACTGAGTGGCAACCCCCCGGAAGAAGACCTCCATTGCGAAGCGTTCCACTGATCCCTTCCCTGAACCGTGCCAGGTGCAGTGGGACAGCAGTCCAGGGGTCGAAAGGCAGCTTTTCTGGAGAGAAAGGCGTGCCCTTCCCCACCTAACCTTGAGTGCAGAGAGTATTATCTCGGCGTCCTTAGCCTTCTTTCTGCGCTATGTGCTGCAGGGGGGGGGGAGGCAGTGAGAGGGACGTAATATGGCAAGTTGGGCTAGTTGGTGCAGATTAAGATTCGTGGTGGAAAACAGCGCAAGGAACACTGGGACAAAAAGGAAGAGTGGACGACGCACTCTTCCTTTTTATCCCTGTGTTTCTTGCGCGGTTTTTCACCATGAATCTTATTGAGAGGGAGAAACACGTATGAAAACGGCACCACTGCCTTACGGAGACAACTGTGGCAGAGCTGGAAACGCTCACACTCTTCCCCGGCACAAGACCGTCCGGGAAAGAGGGCGCTGCACAAAACCGGTGAAAGCCACAGACTGCAACAGGTTCGCGGTAAGACAAAAACAGAGCCTACTAGGCTTCATGTGGGGAAAAGGAGCCACCCAAGCATACAGTTAAACGGGGTAGGATGGACATAAAAAAAATCAAACTAACAAGCCGTATGGACATTCCTTTTTCTTTAATTCGAGCACGCACGCGGAGAGGCAGAATCCCGTGAGCTCAGCAAAGCAAAGACTGCGGTATCTCCAGCCAGCCCCTGGTTCGGCTGATGGGTATTTGGGGCCGAAAAAATGTTAAACAATCGTTTTCTGAAAAATGGCGTTTTCGCCATCCGCGGCCATTTTTCTATCAATTTGCAAATTTTTTTATCAAAAGGCACTCTATTCCATTGCAAATACCGTTTTAAAGTGCACGTTACAGCTAGCATTCTGCTGACGGATATCTCAGCAACCAGAGCAGGTATTATGGTAATTTGTTTTGCTTCTGATACCTAAATGTGTAGAGAATACAATATTGGAAAGAAATTTTACAAATGGAGGCGCTGAAAAATTATTATTGTGTTCAATTGACACAATCAGTGAGCGATTTCTGAGTGAGTGCAGGAGGAGTGAATTTTAGTGTGTTGTAAAACGACCAAGAAAAGCTAGATCAAAAAGTTCTTCCAACGTTGTATTCTTTACCCATGTTGCTACTGCCATTCTGTATGGAGTGCTTATTTTGTAACTGTGAACAAAAATACTAAATAATAACCATTATCTCTAAAAATATAAATTGAAAAAATGTAAATGAAGATTTCAAATCAGCACAGAAAATTCCACAATGCTGTTCAGTTTCATTAAATTTCGTAGTACAAAAAAAATAACTCTAAGACCAGTCTACCCTTTCAAAGGCCCAGGGCTGCTGCAATCGCTGCACACAGCTCCAGAGCAAGCAAGAGCCAGCGCATACATAGCAGTGGCTGGGACGGTGTCATCTATCACCCTCCCTGTCTCGTGTTTCGTTTGCCCTGGCCATCACATGCACATTCTAGTTATACAGCACCAGTACTGGTGCGAGAATGCTCTGAACAACACTCTGTGCACAGTCCCCGCACGGGGCACCTTGAGTATTCATGGTGACGGTGAGCAGCGACACCGCGGACCCCGAGCTCCCAACATAAGCCGTGTCCAACCGTGGCGAGGTGTTTAAAGGTGAAGGGTAGAAGCCGTAAACGGTGGCCGTCGGAGCCTTGGTCAAGCTCCGGCCGATGGGCTCCCTGCCTGTCTACCAGGCAGGGGGCTCCGGGACCTCTTTGACTACCAGGGTAAGGTCAAAGGAGAAAGTACCCCCGTCTCCCTGCTTTCCAATGTATCACATGGCATTTTCCAAACCCCCCCCCAAACGTGATCGGCCCCCGAAAAGGGGCCGCACCGAAGCTACATTCCCACCCTTGCCAACAATTGCAGCCCAAAAGCCAGATAACTATCCGCGATTCTTGATTGTTGAATCTCTTGACAAGTCGAATCCCATCTCCTCCCAGTCAGTGTTCCTTATCACCAAATTCCTTGAGGGCATCCTGGGCAAGTCTTTCAAAGCCAAGAAACTGAGAACCGGCGAAGTCCTGGTCGAGGTGAACACTCACCAGCAAGCCACAAGCCTCCTTACCCAGAATCGCATGGCAGATCTGGACATCAGAGTCACACCCCACCGTAGCCTCAATAGCTCTCAGGGTGTGATTTCTGAGCCAGATCTGATAAATGAGACAGAAGCCGATCTGCTCGAAGGTCTGAAGGGCGAGGGCGTGACGGCAGTGAGGCGCATCACCATGCGGCGAGATAATAAGCAAATCATGACAAAGCATATAATCTTAACATTTGACCGTTCCTCACTCCCCGAATCCATCAAAGCAGGTTTCATTCATTGTTCTGTCCGGCCGTACATCCCGAACCCGCGGCGCTGTTTCAAGTGCCAACGGTTCGGGCATGGCACCACCTCCTGTCGTGGAAAAACAACGTGTGCGAAATGTTCATCGCAGGATCATGAGACAGATAACTGCCAGGCTGAACAATTAATGTGCAGCAACTGTCATGGACCTCATGCTGCGTACTCCCGCACGTGTGAAAGGTTCCAGATGGAAAAGAAAATAATCAACCTCAAAATCACTGAAAACATCACCTTCCCAGAGGCGCGGAAGAGGTTCGCCTCTTTCCCTCTGGGGAGGTACGCCGACGCAGCTCGCCGGGGGGCGGAGCGGCGTCTGGTTTCCACAGGGACCCAGTTCAGTGAGTCTGACCTGGTCCCTCCGCCGCCCCCCTCTGGGTTGCCTCTGGCAGCCCAATCCGTCGCCACGCCGCTTGCTGAGGCAGCAGCGGTTGTGGTGACATCTTCTGTAGGGACCGGTGCCGCTCCCGCCTCTGTCTCCCCGTCCTCCAGTGTGTTGGAGGGTACCGAGGTGATGGACACCACGGGCCCCGCACCGGTTCCCACCGCACCGCCCGTGCCGCCTTTGCCGCCCCGGACGCCCTCGGCGGTGGCGGCTCAAGCGAAGGGCTCCCGAGGGGGGGCCAAGTCCGGGGGGCCCGGTCCGTCGGGCAACCCTCGGACATCCGACGACGACATGGATGTCGGGCCGTTCCTGCCTGCAACGCAGCGCAAGGAACGCGTCCCGACGCCAAAGCCTTCTGACAAGCCAAGAAAGGCGAGAGTCACAGCCCCGAAAGACGACACATAAACACACACACTCCAGTAGCTCTAACACTAAATAATGGGAAGAGAAAACATAATTCAATGGAACTGTAGAGGCCTTCTTAAAAATCTTGATGACGTATATGAGATTCTGCATGCCAATCAGCCAAGTGTAATGTGTGTTCAGGAAACACACCTGAATTCCAAGAACACAAATTTCTTGAACAGTTACTTGATATACAGAAAGGACAGGGATGGCTGCACGCACTCTTCTGGGGGTGTGGCCATAATTGCTCGGAAATCCTTAGCATGCCACCCTGTCGCTCTGAACACTGTCCTTGAGGCTGTGGCAATTCGAACAATAATATTTAATAGGTTGATAACGGTATGCTCCATATACATTCCTCCTGATGTTGCACTTTCAAGCTCTGACTTCGAGGCACTGGTTGACCAGCTGCCCGAACCATACATTCTTACAGGCGACCTTAATGCTCACAACTCTCTTTGGGGCTCCTCCAGAACGGATGCCCGAGGTCGCCTGGTAGAGAAATTTCTTACATCTTCAGGAGCATGCCTTTTCAACAATAAACAGCCTACATACCATAACATAGGACACAACACATACTCATGTCTTGACTTGGCGATTGGCTCCGCAGTTCTCTTTCCTCTCCTCGAGTGGGGTGTGGGCACTGACCCATACGGTAGTGACCACTTCCCCACCTCACTCACATACATAGGTAAAGGCCCATGCAGTCCATCTTCCCATAATAGGTTCAATGAAGCACGAGCTAACTGGAATACATTTACAGAGACATCCAAACTACACCACACATCCATAGGACACCTACACGTCGAAGAAGCTACCCAACTCCTCACGGCGCACATCCTCGACGCCGCCGAAAAGTCTATTCCCCACGCCTCTGGTGCCCCGCGCAACCAGCGGAGGCCGTGGTGGAATGAGGACTGTAGGCGGGCGCGAGAGGCCCAGAACAAGGCGTGGGGTATCCTTCGTCGGTACCCCACGTCGGGAAACCTCCTCTTGTTCAAACGGGCCAAGGCGCTAGGAAAACGTGTACGCCGTGAGGCAAAACGAGAGAGTTGGCGTACATTCATAACATCAATTAACTCCTACACAGACACACGGAAAGTATGGACCCGAATACGCAAACTGAAGGGACATCAAACACACAGCCTGCCTCTGGTCAGTACAACAGGGGACACACTTGAAGACCAGGCTGACACACTCGCACAACACTTCCAACACGTTTCGAGTTCAGCACACTACACAAACACTTTCATGAAACACAAACTCGTGGCCGAAAATAAGCCTTTACGTGACAATGACACGTCAGCCACTTCTTATAACTCGGAGTTCACAATTCATGAGCTGAGGGGTGCTCTGAGCACGTGCAAACCCTCAGCTCCAGGCCCAGACAACATTACATATACAATGATACAGAACTTACACACAGACACTCTTGTAACACTTCTTCACCTTTTCAACAAGATATGGCTTTCGGGGCACATTCCAAAGTCTTGGAGGGATGCCATAGTTGTAGCATTCTTGAAAGAAGGGAAGGACCCTTCTTCTCCTGCTAGCTATCGACCTATTGCCCTGACCAGCTGCCTGTGCAAGCTTCTCGAGAAGATGATAAACCGGAGGCTCGTGTACTTTTTGGAGTATAACGGCCTTCTCGAGAGCTGCCAGGCAGGCTTCAGGGCGGGGCGATCCACGAATGATCAACTTGTGGCACTAGAGTCGTATATTAAGGATGCCTTCGTGCATAAACAGTTCTGTTTAACTGTGTTTTTCGACCTAGAAAAGGCCTATGACACCGCTTGGCGTTATGGGATCCTTACTGACCTGAAGTCATTCGGTGTTTCTGGTAGTATGTTTAACACCCTTGCTAGCTATTTGTCGGAGAGAACCTTTCGCGTCAGAGTTGGTTCTGCACTGTCAAAGGTACACGTGCAAGAAAATGGCGTGCCGCAAGGCGGAGTTCTAAGCTGCACTCTCTTCGTAGTAAAAATGAACTCCCTTGGGAAGGCACTGCCGCCTACAATTTCTTACTCCATGTATGTAGATGACGTGCAGATATCTTTTAAATCATGTAATATGTCCATCTGCGAACGTCAAGTCCAGCTCGGCGTCAAGAAGCTTGCCGGCTGGGCAGACAAGAATGGTTTTAAATTGAATCCTGTAAAAAGCTCCTGCGTTGTGTTCTCTAGGAAGCGCGGGGTCCATATAGACCCAGACATTACTCTTAACAGCGTGTCGATTCCTGTGCACAAGGAACACAAGTTTTTAGGCATTTTATTCGACGAAAAGCTTACATTCATCCCGCATATCAAACAGCTCAAATGCAAATGCTTAAAAACAATGAATATTCTTAAGGTCCTCTCACATCAATCTTATGGGGCCGACAAACAACTCCTGATGCGCCTTTACACGGCCTTGGTGGGGTCTCGGCTCGACTATGGCAGTGTCGTGTATGGCTCTGCTACAAAAACAGCACTGAAAATGCTCGACCCAGTGCTGCATCTTGGCCTTCGCCTCTCATGTGGCGCATTCCGCACTAGCCCTGTTGAAAGTCTTTATGTCGAGTGCGACAAATGGTGCCTAGGGCATCAGCGGGAGTATGTTGACCTGTTGTATGCATCCAAGATCGTGTCTCTGACTAACCATCCTTTTAATCCCACCATGAACGATATCTCAAATTTACAACTCTTTTTAAACAGGCCATCGATTCCCTTACCGTTCTCTCTCAGAGTTAGGGAGGAGGCTTCTGCACTCAATGTCCCCCTTTCTGACACACACAAGACACCCATTCATAATTTCATCGCACCATGGCATCTTCGTTCTGTATCATGCGACTTGTCATTCACTCTTGTAGAAAAAAATAGGGTACCCAGGAATGCAATTCTGCAGCACTTCCTGTTCCTGCAGGACAAGTACAGGTGTGCAGAATTCTATAGCGACGCGTCGAAAACTGGTTCTACAGTATCTTGTGCAGCGCACGGACCAAATTTTAGAGTCAGCAAAACAATGAATTTTCATAACAGTATTTACACGGCAGAAGCATATGGCATTTTACTCGTTTCAAACCACATCATCAGACACAAAATTCCCAAGTCCATTGTGTACACAGACTCTCAAAGCGTTGTACGGGCACTGTCATTAGGAAGGTCATCTAAAAACTATGTTATAAATGCTCTTTTTAAGGTACTAATGTCTGCATATGCCTCAAATCTTGAAATAACTATATGCTGGGTACCAGGGCATTGTGGAATCCCTGGTAATGAGGCCGCCGACCAAATGGCTGCTGATGCTGCTCTCATGACTACGGTTGACATTACAACAGTACCTTACACCGACCTAAAGACACACATCAGACGACAGCTTCGTAACACATGGCAATCACACTGGAGTCAACAAACAGACAACAAACTACACGTAATAAAACCACAACTGGGACGCTACATAACTGACTCACACAACAGATACACTGAAGTCGCCCTGGCTAGGCTGCGGATAGGCCACACACATGCGACGCACTCCCACCTGCTCACTGGAACTTCGGGACCCACGTGTAGCAGGTGTGGAAAGGGCCTATCCGTAGTCCACATACTAATCACATGCAAGGCACTTGACACAACACGACACAAACATTTCCCTGAATTATACAGACGACACATCCCTTTGCACCCATCACATTTTTTAGCCGACGAACCCATGTTTTCTAGTCAGCGTGTTTTCAAGTTTTTAGCTGAGGTGAACTTTCTGCAGCTCTTGTCATATCACGTATAATCACCCTGGCCCTATACACCAGCCATCTCCATTGTCTTTTGTTTAGCATCACTTTTACTTTTAGTCAAATGTTTTAGTATGTACGGTCTCATCACAATTCAGTAACTTCTTCTTTGGCGCTCTTTGCCCGTAGTCGGCCTTGCGCCAATAAAACCCAACCATCATCATCATCATCATCAACTCTGTGCACAGTGCCGAAAAGGACAGAGTAGGAACTGCTGTGTGCACCGTGTGGTGGAATGTGTCGACAACTCATGCACCAAACTATTCACACAGAGACCGGCCCAGGTTGAATAGAAGACACCAGCCTATGCCTAGGGGGGGGGGGGGTCAAGAAATAGGACCAGCCAACCTCAGTTGCCACTAGCCTCCTCTTCATACCATGTCACAACGTTTCAGCCACCCTTATGAGGTGCTTGAAGCAACCTGCTTCAATCGCCTTCGGGATACCAATTCAGCGAAGAATTAGCTTGCCAGGTCTTCAGGGCACGTGTGCTGCATCCCCCTTTTCGGACAGCAGGGTAGGCAGCTTGTGAGGCAGTCTAATTACATGCCTTAAGGAACACCAACTGGGATGGCGCAGTGCCCATCACAGCCGACAATAACATCGTAGCCGATATGCTAACAATCAAAATTTTAGAAAAGAAAAATACACAGTATTATTATAAACATCAGATGGTTTCAAAAGTAAGAAAAGGCATCCGCACAACTACTAAATTATACACAACATTGAAACGAAATAACAAGCCATTTTGTTATATGTAGCATTATTATGCAAAAAGGGAGCAGGCATCGCTTTTAGTTTAGAGAGGAAATCAGCCTGTATTGTGGTTGTTGATTTTGATGCTACCTCCCCAAAGCAGTCTCCACTGCTGGCTTCGTTTGAATTTGAACGGGTCTTAATATGGAGTACTGCCAATGCACTTTACATAAGTACCTTGACTCAATCTGAACCCTGCGCTTCCCCCCCATTTGGTGAGAAGCGTACCTATATGCCCTCGATGGTGAGGCTGTCAGTGTCGACCTTGACATTGTGCCATCCTCGGTCTTGCCCTGTGACCAGAAGATCTCTTCCAGGTAGATCTGGTCCAGCTTCACCATGGCCTCCTGCATGTTCACAAATGGTGACAACCGTCAAGCACCACCGGCTCGATTGAGAGCTGGATAACCTCTTGGCAAAGGGGGCGATTGTAAAAAGTGCACCAACTGTTGTTTGTTGGCCACCTTTTTTTACGCAGTGTTGAAGACATAACCACAAACTAAATCAGCTCTGGTCGATTTTCTTGCGGGAGGCCTGATGCGCAATGAATATGGTTCACAGCACCGCTGTGAAGCAAAGCCCGCTCCAGACAACGCGAAAATCAATTCTGAAATATGAAACATTTGGGGTATAATGGACCAAAGCAACCTTTCGGCTATGGAACACCCTGTAGTGCACGGGTCTGGATTACTTATGACCCCCTGAACATCTTTAATGGATGGACACATCAGAAAAATGACCATTGTGGCTGCAATAGAATTCCTGTCTTAGGAAAGCAGTTCTAACAACGCCAGTGTACACAAGTGGGTCTATTTTTTTCTGAGCAGAACTAAGTTCTGGAGACACATTGAGTGTAAAAGCGGTGTTTCTGTCACTTCAGCTGAGACCCTTGACCAGTTTAAAAAAACCTGGGCGTCACCTCGTGACCTGGAAGTCGTTGCAGAGGCCCCTGTCCACTTCTGGCTACAGGATCTCGAGCCTCCGGAGTCGGTGGAACGACTCCGTCTCCGTGTCGCCAAACAGCAGGATGGGCTCCGAGCGGTCCCGAAGGCGCCGAATCACCTGCAACAATCAGGCAGAAAAATTACTCACACAGACAGAAAGTCTGATGCTTTTTACGGGGTTAGTGTCCAATGTTCTCAAGTGAACAGATCAGCCGTGATCAAGGATGGATTCTCGGAGTGTAAAAGTGGAAAAACATCCTCTCCCATTGCAGTTACAGAAGACGGAATGAGGCTCTTCTTATGCTTAGACACTGCTCTGTTAGAAGACACACACTCACACAATCACACCACCCGCCGTAACAGTGTGCAACGAGGTTGTTTCGAAGCACTTTCTTTCCACAAGATTGCACTCGCTTGTGGGTGCACCTCCTGCGCAGACCCAGCACGGCCATCGACTGCTCCTATTGGAACACTCCTCCCGTTCTTTTATGCAACTGCTGAAAGAGCACTGCTGTTCAGCCTCAGTGCCCCAGGGGCAGAGGTGCGGGTTTTGACGCAAACTCTAGCATAATCAAAAGTTTTGCATGGCCCGAGATTTTTTCTTTTTAGGGGCTAAGCTCCTCTTGCTCGGGCCCTGTCCCGTCCCTCGTAGCGCCGTGTACATACCGCTGATGATGATTGTGGCATGATGCCCTTTGGGATTGGCCAACGAAAAATTGGACGAAGAGGTCATAACGTTCAATGCGTTCGTTGGTACCCAAAAAGGAGGAGAGGAAGAAGAAGAGGTTGTCGTTCGTCTTCTGCGAGCTCAAGACACGTACCGGGAATACGCGACACAAGATGCTCAGCAGAAGGCGACGGCCACGGAGGCCTAAATGTCACACACCGAATTTGCCAACTTACCCATGGAGATTCTCATAGTCCTAACAAGCTCCGACGTCGTCGGCGGGCTTGTCAACGGAGCGGTGGGAAGTCTCCAGCTTTGCGAGCCAGGAGGGGTGGTCTTGACATGGCGGCGCCCGGTTTCGATCCCACGACTCTCTGGCCGCGACGGGAGGTACGTGGCGCTCTTCCCACTGCGCTACAAACCGAGACGCGAGCATTACTGCGAACGCGCCTTATGTCCTTCACTCATTCAGATGGTGCGCGCTGTCAAGAAGACCTATAACAACGTGTCGAGTGCCATTGGCGCGGCGGCGCCCGGTTTCGATCCCACGACTCCCTGGCCGCGACGGGAGGTACGTGGCGATCTTCCTACTGCGCTACAAACCGACACGCGAGCATCGCTACGAACGCGCCTTATGTCCTTCACTCATTCAGATGGTGCGCGCCGTCAAGAATACCTATAACATGTCGAGTCTTTATATGATGTGTGGGCGAATGTTTCACGGTTTTACCGATAAGCTTCGCCCCTCTTATCATCATTGGCTTCATGGAGATGGCGGGATTTTTTACCATGAACTTCCACTTTGGCTCAGCTCTATGCGTTCTCCTCGTGGTTTGTTATTTTTTAGGTTGGATTAGGGGCGCAAGCGTTGCACGTCAACCCCTTTCTGCATCACACCGGAAGTTGTGCCCACCTATCTCGGAGGGATATATCGCTCACACTGCACTCGCGACGCCCCTCTTTCCTGGGCAGCGCTTGCGGGTCGTCCTCTTCCTCCTTCTTCTTGAGGAGGCTGAAGGCCACTGCAAAAGAACATCAGGAGCAGCACCCGTGGGGAGCGACACACACACCACGGTCTCCCCAACCACGGTGCAGGGACGTGGCTCTTGAAACAATTTATTGTATTTTTATGTAAACTCTGCGAAACTTGTCAGTCTTGCTGCTCTTTTCCTGATTTCAAATACGCCACCTTTTTTCAGTTCATCTATTAGTTACCGACATAATGAGAGATAATATGTCGTTTTTTTAGGGACAATAGACAAAACAATGTTGGTAATAAAAGAGTAGTATTTATATTTTCAAATAGTATGAACCCTGGTGAATACCAGGTTTTTATGTTTTTTATATTTATATTTTTCATTTCCAGTATTTCAATTTTCCAATAGTATGAACCCTGGTTAATGCCAAAGCAAAGCAGGTTTTGTGATGCACCACATGGAACTAATTTTACGGCTCATTAAACTTTGGTGGTTGAAATGGGCATTCAAAATGGCTCCTAGCCACTGGTGCAACAAAAGTTTAATGAGCTGTAAAATGTGTCGCAAAATAGTGCATCAAAAAACCGCTTCTCTTATTGCATTCACCAGGGTTTATAGTATTGAAAAATATAAAGATTGCATTAAGAGGGGCTTGCGTTTGGGCTGGTTGGTATTCCATAACGCTCATCTTAATAGCAAAAAGAAAAATGCGCGGACACTGAAGGCAAGGACAATCGCTACTGCCAACTGAAATTATTGAATCAGGGCGAAATTTATAGCAGAAAACATACACGAGATACAGAAAAGTCTACGATTATACACAGATTAAAATAACGGAATGGCTTGGTGCTGTCCCACACGTGTCAGTCATTACCACGACAAGTTCTTTTTTAAGAACGCTGCCTCCTTATCGGAGAAGGCTACCACACTCGAAATCGCCTAGTTGCATTTAAGCAGCCTCCACTATCTCACGCATGCGCTGATCAGAGTCGTGAAACAATATCAGAGTTTGTAAAGTATGGCTCCCACTTTGGGCATTCACCGCAATGAGTCGACAGGTTCGCATGCTTTCTTTTGGGTACGTTATTTTGATGTTCCTGTACCTGGAGTTGACGCACCGTGCCGTCTGCCCTACATATACCCTTCCGCAGGCTAACGGTACACGGTACACAACCCCTCTATCGCATTTCACGTACATATTTTGGTGTCCAACGTTACAGCCAGTATATTCTTTTTGTACCTTTGCCGAGCCTCTCGAGATTGATTGGTGCGGACATTACAACGCGAACGCCAGTCCTCTGCCCTATTTTCTTTAGCCCATGTGCGATGCCGTGCAAATATGGTATAACCGCTGTCTTACGGCGCTCGTCATGCGAACTTGTTTCGGTCGCTTTTACTGCCTGTTTCACACGCCTGCGTACAGCCTTAACGACTGCCAAAATGACGTGTTAAGGATACCCTGATCGTCTCAGCCGAGATACCGGCGCCTTCACAGCACTCTGCACGTGATGGACACAGGATTTCTTCAGAGCATTGCTGAAGCACATCGTTGCTACTGAGCGTTTCACAAGTTTGGTGTTTGCAGAGCTAAATGGAAAGAGGGTCTTCTGGCTGCGGGGTGAGTAACTCTAGCAAACCTGGTTGTCCGAAGACATGACGCTCATGTCCAAGAACGTGAGAGCGTTACCTTCCGGGACTTCGTGAGTTATCTGAAGTGCTTTCAGTCAATTTTCGAACACTGTCACTGTTGACCGCACATCATTGTCAAAGCTAGACGCACCCGTACGATGGACAACCAACAAATCATCCACAAACCTCTACACTTAATCGACATTTGTTGATATCAATCTAACGGACAGCACCCGGTCGATCAGGCCCAGAAAAAAACTCCCCCCACCTCCCCGAAGGGGATCGTGCGGAAATGCGAATGCATTGGGTGCACCGATGAGTGCGCTGCGGCAAGCAGTAACGGAGAGAGGCGTGTGCTTCACTGCATTTATATACATTTTCCGAGGGCAGCGAGCGGAGAGAGGGTACGCGGAGAGGAGAGAGAGACCCGCACAACACGCCCGCCCCGCGCGGAGGCTCTCTCTCCCGCCGAGCTCCGCGATGCGAGCGCCCTCCCCTTGCCCTCCGCTACTCCCGCCCGATCTACCACCTGCTCCAGTTGCTAGGCGCGCCACAGCTGTTGCTAGGGGCGAGGAGGAGCGCGGAGAGATAACACTTGCGGGCGCACGCCGACGGAGCACGACAACCCCCGACTAAGAAATGCATTCGCATGACGACGACGACGACGAAGGCAGAACTACGATGCGCGCGCTCACGCGCGCTCGCGCTGGAGGAATGCAGGCGCACGCCGACGGAGCACGACAACCCCCGAATAAGAAATGCATTCGCATTTAAAAGATCGCTCAGCACTGGAGCAACACAAGACCCTATACAGACACCCTTTTTTTCATGAACGTTTTGCCGTTCCAGAAAACATAGGTGGACTGCAGATACATCAAGAACAGGACGAGAAACCCTTGCATCGGTACTCCACTTTCGTTTTAATAATACTAATGAAACTTTATGTCTTTTCCATATTCACAGATACAAATACATAAACACAGATACAGAAAAAAGAACCGCGGAAAAAGCTGTCATAGACAGCTTGACGAGGCTGCAGCCCCCTTTGAAAGGCTATTACACCAAACTGAAAGATGCATTCTTCGACACACTCCAGGACTCGGTCATGTGGCAGGGAGTAATAAAGTTATCTGATATCTACAGAAAAACTATTAAATGTGCAGTGGGAGCGATGCGTCACGAAGTCACAGACATCTTCGGAGTTTCTGGTATGAAAGGGATCCCCAACATCAAACAGATGAAGGTGTTTCTCTAGAAACTGACCTACGGCTTTCTTCCACGTGTGCCGTTCCGACACCGTCACTCGAAAAGGTATCCCTCCTTATGTGTCTTCACAGCAAAAAACATGTCTATCCCAAGTTGATGTCTACCCTGATCAGTTCATTTCTTCCCATAGCTTGCGAGCCTTCGCCTTGACAGTTCCTAGCGAAACATCACATCGTGCGAACGTTACACCATCATTCGCTGTCATTGCCTCCTCAAAGAACAAGCCATGCGAAAAAAAATCCCAAACCGACCTTCTTTGCCGGACGGGACTACGCACATGTTCTGGTGTTTTAGATACAACACAACGCATTTAACTGGTAACTGGTGACGGAAAGGATCTCGATGCAACAGAACGTCTACGCCTTCCCAGATATACCGGTCCCTCTCGCTTTCCGATGCTGCACTAGCCACTCTCCGCACTAGGGATAGCAGCTTAGGTCCGGACAACACAGGTTCCATAGCTCACTTTGCTCCTAGGCTGAGCGTGCGTCGAACATGGCCAGGTAGAGTAATGTCCTCTGAAGTGTGGATGGTGCTGCTTAACGCCTGCGTCTTCTGAGGGCGATTCATGCGAAGTAAGACGAGAGACGACATCCAGAGGCTTTCCGCAGTCCGGTCGATCTGTGCACAATAGTTTGTACCGTGCCCGAATCGCTGGCATAAAATCAGCGCCGTGGGTTTGGGATGTAGGGGCGGAATGAGGAACGGATAAAACCTGCATTTATATGTTGCGGAATTGCTGAGCGATTAAAGGTCAAGATGGTGTGCTTGGCGGGAATCTCCGGCGGCACCCTGATTCCTCAAGCCCGCAAGGAGATCCGCATCCGTTTCGTTCAAAAGGTCTGGCTCAGAGATCCCAGCCTGGGAGCTGTTGATAATCCGGTGGGGTGTGACCCTTATGTCCAGATCAGACAGTGGAGTTTGAGCAAGAAGCTTTGTGCCCTGCTGTTTGTCGTTTACCTCGACAAGGTCCTCACCAGTCCTTTGTTTTCTTGCCTTTTAAGATGTTCCTATTATGGTGTCAAGATATTTTGCAATCAAGAACACTGAATGCGATGGAAGAGGTTGGGCTAGTTCGAGAGATTCCATCACAAGAAATCAAGAAAACGTATCTGCTTCAGGAAAGGTTAAGCATGGGACCGATCACCGATTAGGGACCGATCACGTTTGGGGGGGGGGGTAGAAAATACCATATAGCATAGAATTAAAGCAGGGAGACGGGGGTAATTTCTTCGGCAGCCTTCCCCTGAAAGCTGAAGAGGCCCCGGAGGTCCCTCCTTGGTAAACAGAGAGGGAGCCCCTCCGCCGGAGCTTGACCTGGGCTCCGACGGCCACCGTACATGGTTACTACCCTTCACCATACAACACATCGCCACGTTTGCTTCCCGCCTATGTTTGGGGGCTCGGGGTCCGCTGTATCGCCAATACCGTGACCAAGATTACTCAAGCTGTCCCCCTTGCGGGGACCCTCATTGACCACTAATCGACATAATTCACTTTTTTCGGCCTCAATTCGGATCAATTCACCTGTATCAGCTTTCATTTTATTCCATCCTAATCCACCTAATTCATATTATAC
Organism: Haemaphysalis longicornis; assembly: GCF_048455015.1. Classification (NCBI taxonomy): domain Eukaryota; kingdom Metazoa; phylum Arthropoda; class Arachnida; order Ixodida; family Ixodidae; genus Haemaphysalis; species Haemaphysalis longicornis. The sequence continues at coordinate 2,453,780 of NW_027526295.1, forward strand.
TCCATTATATTCCGCATACCCCTACCTTAATTCACCCTAGTTTATTCAATTCATCCTGTTGCACCTGAATACATTAAAGTCAATGTCTAGTGCTTCATAAAACCATCTTTATTCATAATAATCAGCAACAATATATGCTATTTCAGTGCTCTAAGTAATCAGAACGTACCTCAGCCCCACCATACTGACAAATATGATAAATCATCAATCAACCATTATCTTTGATAGTGTGTCATTATTGCAGTAATTGTGTCCCGGAACATATCCATGAGCAGACATGCACCAGGCTACTCTTGTTTGGCCACCGGGAAGGGTTCCCATTTATATCAGTTGTGGTGCACTTTGGTCTTCCTCCAGTTTCCGGGTTCAAATCCCACATGAGCTCTAACGTGTTTATTTTCGTTTTGCATTGGCCGCCATTAGTGGACGCCAAAGTGACCGTTCGTATTTACGACGACGGTCACTGTTCGCGTTTGATGATACCCACTAGGATATTGACGACGACGGCCACTGTTCGCGTTTGATGATACACACTAGGAGATCACCTTTAATATTGGCGCCTATGAGCGCGATTGACACGGAGCTGCGGCATTCAGTGTCATAGTGTTCTCAGGCCCGCGAGGCTCGAAGTGCGGGTTCCGTTAACCGCTTTTTAAAGACTATAGTCTTTCTTAGGCTAGTTCAAAATTTTGTTACGTCTCTATGTATGTCTGCCCGCCTGCCTGTCTCTCGATTCAGCTGCCCTCCGAAAGTTAGAGAAGAGGTTGAAGGACACGTTTATATACACAAACCCCTTCCTAGATCTAGATCGCGTGCCCAGTGCTCATACTTTTAACATTGCTGAACAAAAACTAAGCATTCTGCAGATCTGAAGAACAAAGTCAATAGTCAATACATAACTGATATGTGCAGTGTTTCTTTATTGAAAATACATGGTAGAGTTCGCTGAGATGGGACACGTTTTGCACCACTCTGTCTTTAACGCCCTGCGTGTTTACCGCAGTCACCCTGCCTGTTATAAACAGCTGCCATCGGTGACCAACCACCCCTGATGCCGACTCATAAGGTTCGTCGTCGCCTGCGACCTCCTGCCTCTTCTCGCTGCCGCTCGCCTTCTTCGGTCCAGCAAGTAGGCCTAGCACGCTGGCAAGAACTGCGGCTGTAGCGCGCTGCAACTGCGCTGCTGCTCCGCACATGAACCCAGCGGAGCAGTCAAGGCAGCTCCATCTTAGCGTCGAGCGCACCTTTGCCTCCGCGTCACCAGCCGTGCCATGGCAATGACGTGAAAATGGTCACATCAGAACCGCATGTAAGTCCAGCTCAGATCCCGCCATCCAACACTGTTAAAAGGCCACCCGGGTCTACACACAGAGCAGAAAATGCAAAGCAGGACCAGTCAAAACGATCCCGCCCGTCGCCGTAATTAACAACAGCTGCAATGGCACCTGAGGCATCACCGTATAAGGTGGTCATTAAGTCCCACGCTAACTTGGACATGTGTACAGTGCCCAGTCGGTTTATTCAAGCTGCAGTGGCCACATGCCTGAACGTGCCAGGTTTCCGTGGGTTTGCCGGGCAAAGACCAATTATACGAATTCCATGTGAGTTCCCTGCTTGGGTTTGGCCACCAAGCTCCAGACTTTGAACAACATAGAAGTATCGCAGACAGACCGTGTACAGGTCCAGACATACTTGGCCGCTGGAATTGACTTGAAGCGATACGTGATCTCAGGCGTAGACTATGGTGAGACACCTGAAAAGCTTCGACAGGAGCTCTCCCTCTCTACTCACGAAGTTGTTGACATCCTGTGTATGGGCACAAGTCGCACCTCTCTCGTCACGTTGCGCGATCCACCTTCTCCAGACTATATAGTTTACTATGGATGCCTATTCGCCCTCAGCCGTTCAAGTCATCTGTTGTATACTGCTACTCGTGCTACAAGCAAGTGCACATTAAATCCTCCTTGCCTTATCCACCAAAAGGAAACCATGAGGATGCTACAACGTCGCAGACTTTTCGATGCGGCCTCCGCAAATCGAACGACCACGACATAAGTTCCTGGAAGTGCCCTACTAAGCTGGAGGCGAAGAAGAAAGTCCGCGAGCGCTGCTTAAAACGTGGTGAAAGGCATGCTGAAGTACCAATGCTCCAACACGTTCCGATGTACAACCGACACGCTGCTTTGACACCCTTCGAGGAGGACTTCCCTGCAGCAGAACCTTAACCGTGAACAATGATGACATACAGTTCGGTAGTCAAGATGTCACGTGCCAGTCATCGACGTTAGCCACATGTGCAAGAGCAGCTACCAGTTCCTGATTCAGATGAAGACTCCGTAATCGAAAACAGGCTGCATACACTGGAAAAAGAAACGCAGCGACTCAAAGAACGTCGTGCAATATTTCAGCGCCGGCGTGGGAGTACCCGCTTTGCGGATACCAAAACCACAAACGTCTGTTCCTCAAGTTAATCAAGGGCGTATATCGAACATCATGTATCCACGTGAATATTTGTGTTTTGTCCTGAAACAACTACAGACTCTCACCTCGGTTTTAATGGCTAACTTCCGCCAATGATATTACTTGCGAATTCGGGCTTATCTGAGAGATTACTGCAGTGCAAGTGCTGGGGCCTAAATGGAAAGGTCGGAGAACTCCGCCAACGTCTTCTGTGCCGGAAGCTACCTGCATGGGCGCTACTACTCCAGGAAACTATAATGGTCACCCTTATCTTCCTGAATTTTTGCGGCATTCATCACATGGCTTCCTTGAATAAGGAACCACTCCCGCTTCGCCGGCTCAATAAAATGTTTATCACTCACTTACTCACTCTCCATCCATCTTGGACCGCCGGAGTCTTTGGCCTGATGTTCCCCCAGGAAAGGTGGCCGTATACGCTCGATCCAGCTATCATCAGACCCGCATCGATCTGGCGCGGTGGTGCACTCTATGGCAAGAGGTCGTCACTGTACTCGTTCACCTCCCTCACACGGACGTAATTATAGTGTCTTACTATGCTCGCCCTACACTGGCCGTGCAGACAGACTGAGCCTTGGCTGGTTCTCACATCTACGTCAACTGCATCCTGGCTGCCCAGTCTTAGTGGCGGAGGATTAAAACGCACCCCACACTACATGGGGATATGTCACCTCCAGTGCGCGTGTTAAATGTTTGTATGACACTTTTGTGGACGCCGACTTTGTGCTACTAAATGACGTTTTAGTGCCCACACGCCGGTGTGAATGACCACGGGATACTCCTCACTCGCGCAACTTTGCTTGGTGGTTAGGAAGCGGCTCAGTGACGTGGATGTATAAAACAGACTGCTGGGGCAGCGATCACCATCCTATTTATGTCGACCTTTCTCTCGGTCGCAGGGATCGCCTTCATAGACTGTGTCTGGAGGTACACTGGGACGTCTATCGATCGGCATCAGATACGGTGGTCTCCATCCCCTTACCTGGCCGGTGTCCCAGGTTCCATTAGGCCTTGGAAGCAGTGTACCGCAATCCCGGCCGGCTCCAGACCTGCCACGCTGCCGTTTGTGGGCCCCCAGCCGCCAAGCTGGACTTGCTTCATTGAGAAACCAACTTCAATCGACGCTCGGCTGAAGCTTCGTGCCTTATAGCAGCAGCACGCCGACATGAACGACGATTGACGCGCGGCAGCTGGCTAGACTGGTGCGCTTCGCTTGTCCCTTCGTCGTCCAATTCTTCCGTCTGGCGAACATTTCGAGCAATGGAACGGGGCCAACATCCTCCGGATCCAGCGACCAGTGCACTGCTAGCATCTTGGCAAGACCCATCCACTTTCGCCTATACAGGCGCAAGTAGCTTCTTCCCCGTCTTTGACGCCCCGTCAGCTCTCTTTACTGTGCAAAACTGTTTGCCGAATGGAGCCGGTTCGTTGCCTACAAGTATAGACATAGCAGGGATTGAAGCTCCTTTCACAATGGCGGAACTCTCAGGAGCCATCGACCATGCCAAGCCCAGTAGAGCACCGGGACCGGATGGAGTTCATTACGAGCTGTTCAAGAGCATGAAAGGTACCACTTTCACTGTATTACTTGAGGCTATAAACACAGCTTGGCCTACAGCCATCATTCCGGATCCGTGATTCCACGTGGAAATTGTTGCAATTCCGAAGCAAGGCCCGGACCAATTTTCCAATCTTCGCCCAATATCTCTTACATCGACGATATGCAAGCTCATGGAGCGCATGCTAGCGACACGCCTTTTGTGGCGGCTGGAGCGGTATTCGTGGTACCACCCTGGTCAAATTGGATTCAGGCAACAATTGGGTGTTGAAGATGGGTTCCAGCATTTCTCTTCTGTGGTCCTTATAGGAGGCCACTCTCGTCGGATTTGAACGGTCCTGGCGATGGATATATAGAAAGCATTATGACAACGTCAGCCGCGAAGCTATTGTTGCGATCCTTGAGTGGCTGAAACTTCCAAGTCGTGTATGCGCGTTTGTGAACCCATTTTTTTCGGAACCGCACCTTCTCTGTTCGCTGGGCCAGAAAAATTAAAGGCCATTTCACCTCGTGTCGGGGGGTTCCACAGGGCTCAGTGCTGGCGCCAAGGTTATTTAATATCGCCTTGCTTTCCTTTTCCTGGCAGTTGGTGCGAAGTCCAGACGGAAAGTACATAAGGCAAGCCGACGACATTACTGTGTGGTCTGTGCACCCTGACGTCGATGTACAAGAAAGAGCTCTACAAACGTCGTTAAACACAACCGACTCCTGGTGCGCCAAGGTAGGGATTGAACTTTCAAAAGAAAAAACGGCATATATGTCAGTGACTAATAACAACGGGCGCCGCCGACTTGGGAACTGGCTTGTCCGGTAGTTTATTAATCAGCAACCACTACAAGAAGTTCTAAGTCTACGGGTTCTTGGTCTCAACGTTGCGTCCTCAGGATGGGCGAAGGGGGCAAAGGAGAGGGCTGCACGCACAGTCCACCTGATACGCCGAATACCAACGAAGGGTGGCGGGTCGCGAACTAGAATTGCTCGCCTCCTGGTGCAGTCTGTCTTACAACCCCGACTCGTGTATCAGTCCCAATTCTACCATATCATGATGAGGGCCTGGGATCGCCTAGAAGCCATCAACCGAGATCCCATGCGGGCTGTTACTGGTCTGCCCCGAATGACTCCGGTACGAACCCAACTCAACACTATCGATGAGCTGGTACATCAACGCCATTCTGCCCGCACCTGTAAGCGGTTTAACATCGGTGCATCTGCTGCACATGCGTGTTAAATAGAGTTTGTTGTAGCAGATACTACCGTGAAAGAGTCGGACCTCCCTCCATGGCAGCGAGTACAGCTGACAGAAAATAAACCCACCGTCGTCTCCGTCGCTAAGTCTCTCGCAAGGCCACGGCACAGGTCTCTGGTCTTCATTGCACAGACACCGACGCAGTCATTCTGTATGTAGATGCCAGCGCTAAAAATAGAATGGTGCACACCGCACTGGTCTGTCCCCAGCTACTGTAGGTTGACCAAACCTGTTCATATGCCGCCAATTGGCTGCAACCCGTATATCTTACTGAATTAGCTGCAATACATGATGGACTGGTCTCATTACAACCGTTTTTCAGGGAAAAGTGGTACTCCCGAATAATCATCCGGACTGATTCAACGCAAGCCATGCATGAAATTCGCCGCGTGGCACAATCGACATCGTTCCGAGATGCCATTCATCACTTTTGAAGAAGCACTGTGCTACGTATATGCATCGAATGGGTGCCCCGTTCCTCTGTGTCTGGCAATACGGAGGCAGACTCAGTTAGCCGCCCGAGTACCGTCATGCGGCCACTACTACCTTTCCCCGATGACGCTCGCGGGCATATCGAACGACAAAAGAAATATCTCTGGTGCACCACACGAGGACGCATACCACCGTGTGGTTCTAACCCACCTGGTGACTTAACTCACCGACAGCAGGTTGCGCTGCGGAGACTACGCGTTGGGCTGGTCCTTACGCCGTTCGTGACTGCCTCCTGGCCATCGCAATACCACGGCCTACATGAATCCACCTGCCCGTTCTGCGCCATTGCCATTCGGTACGGGTATGTGCTGCGCCTACTGTCGGCCTGCCCTAGAATGCATCAAGTTCGCGTGCGGCACATTCGCGCAACCGGTCTCCACCCTGGCCGCCATCCTGACATGCAACGCTGGATGAATGGACCGTGTCACCGAAAACTCCTGAACTTTATACACAAAACTAGCTTGTTCGTGTTTCTGTATATGCATACATCTATTATGCCGCAAGGCAAACTTTCGAGTTATGAAAAAATTCATGGACTCTTGACTTGTGCTGTAGAAAATGAAATACTACATCCACTGTAGATAAAAAAATCACGCCGTCACCTGCTTTAGCCCGCGCCACTATAGCTCCTGCTGGCATTCCAACTTGTTCTACAGCAAATAAAGATTCCAGTATATGGCACCTGTATCGCGCGTGGACAAGGGCCTCATAGTTGAGCAACGAAACGCGGTAAACTTGAATCGATTTACGGGCCTTAGGCCCCAGACGACTCTCGTCTTGACGCGACATTTGCAGCGAAGTGAGCACATGCACGGTCAATTTGTTAGTTTCGTGCGTTTTAGTTGCAGCCGGAAAAAAATGTTCTGCACTGGGGAAATTTTGCGAGAAGCGCAGAATTGGGAGTTTTACAGTCATCATAAGTTTGTAATTGAACTTTTTCGGCTATTTGTACGTGTATTTTATGGCGTATTTTATAGAGACAAATATCTCTTCCATTCTCACCCGGCAAGCATTGCCCTCGTGGCGGCAATTCACACACCCACCACCCACGTAATCACAATCACCGACCCCTACGGAGCACGTGTTTAAGCGCATTTCCAGAACACCAGAAACACATTTTTGGCAGCTAATCTCTTCCTCTCTCTCCCTCTCCCTCTCTCTCCTTCTCTCTCTCTCTCTCTCTCTCTCTCTCTCTCTCTCTCTCTCTCTCTCTCTCCGCGTGTATTTGTTGGTCTCCCTCTCGACAAGCCTGCCGACATTACCTCCTGGCAAGACTATCCCCGGCACCGTTCAAGATCCTTAAAGCTATTTCCGGCCTGCCTACAATCACTATCGTATGAACCCTGGGATATGCCTCACCCCCTCGGAATGAAGCGGCAGATGCTCAGGCCCGCGAGCGGTCATTCCCTACAGGGCGACGGGGCTCGGCCTCTACGACGGCCTCTCACCACCCTCTGCCCCCCTACTTCACCGACATCCTATGGCACAACCGCGACAGTCGCCAATGGCATCCCCCGGTCTACCCTTCCCCTCTCAGTCGAAGAATCACAAATCCGAAGCCGACTACAAACCGGAACATCCTTAACCACAACAACCCTGTTCCACATTTTACCCTCACGTTTTTCCCACACTGTTGAGTTGTTGCCACCACTGCCCACCTCGTCTTCCTGTGCCATTAGCACCTTGTTCCTCTCTGTTCCCCAACCCCCTAGCAGTTGGAATGCGCGTTGTGGTCAACGCGCATTCCCACTGCTAGGGGGTTGGGGAACAAAGCTGCAGCTCAGAGCTGCAGGAGCAGCACCGGCCGATCCAGCCTGCCACAGCGAAGCCTCCTGAACTGAGGAGGCCAACCACCGTTCTTTTCTTTTTGCTCAATAAGCGTTGTGCCTACTCCTCCCCCTGTCATTATCCTCTCCTACCCTCAAGTTCTTTTAGTGCTCTGAGGACGACTTTGTACGAACAAGCCCATGGGTTCTCTACGTTTTTTCCCTCACGTCTATTCCAATAATAGGCAACAGCGGCATACTTGCCTCAATGTCCAGTCATTCGTCCTTTGTATTTTATTTGCTAGAATAGCGTAAATGTTTCACAGCCCACTGGATGAATATGGTTTATGCGATTGGAGTGAAATACACGAGTACTAATTATAGATTTGGTCAAAGTTTCAATGGGGACTCTGTACGTGTTTCTGCGCAATGACGCCTTTGTACACGCATGGTTCCTCATTCACGGTTTTTACATAAATGTTGTTACGGTGACTTCTAGGTTAAGCAGGTGGAACGAAAAAGGTAATCCCTTAATTTTTTGAAAAAAAGGCAACGGGACTCCTACCTCAGCGCATAGGCGGTTACACAGTAATACTCTGTGGGGCATCTCTGTTTATCGCGCACGCAGGGACCTAAATAAGATACAACAACCCCAGCTGGACCTGATAGCTGGGAGCACACTCAAGAAGGGGTGGTGTTCATGGTACCCACTTAAATCTTCGTAGTGGAAACAAAATTGAAACTTGGGCGTGTTCGTACTTCATTTGGGAGTAAAACAGCGCACAAAGACGACGAACAGAAAGGTGCAAATCACATCGCCCGTCCTGTGCCCTTCCTTTTTCTCGGCCATTATTCTCTGCTTTTTGCATTAAGGTTTGTAGTGTTACTCTGTGGGGCTTCTGCACGAATTGGATACGGCCCTCTGAAACGGACGCTGCATCACTGAGTGGGACGTGACATCCACGACTGTTAGCGTGACAGAGCTTGTGTCAGGGACAAAGGGCAGCCAGATTATGAGCATAATAATGTAAACTTCTAATTCTTTTTTGCCGTTTCATATCCGGCGATGTTCGAATAAAGCAATCAATAGAATAGCTTTTGTGATAGAAATGGTTCAGAATGGCTACTTGAATTAGCGGACAATGCGGTTTCGCCTTATGTTTCGCGATATTGGTAGCAGAAGGTTCGATCTAAGCTGCTACCAGTTCGTCCAATCCAAGAGCGAAGGCGTTGAAATTCCTCAGTGAAGGGCGCAACGTAAACTGTTCATTTAGTATAGGAAGATTCTATAGCTACAACAACTACGCGAAATGGTACTGGTGCTCGGAGCGTTAAGTTTCCTGTATTTACTTCCTAGTCGGTGTTTTCACGCCACTTATAATAGTATTCGTTTAGCCTTATTTTTTCAGACCTGCGGTTTCGAAATATTCTCCTACATACACAGCATCTACCGTTATATTCCGCGCAGAAGCTGAAGTCGAAAGTGGCCACATGAAGGCAGAGGCGTACAGAGCCAGTATCCCGGGGGCAATGTTCACCTTTGTAAGGCCAACGCCATCTACTAACCAACGCTTTGGTTTTCGCTTTGGTGACAGACCACGCGGGCTTTTACACGAGCGTAAAAACCGATACAAGAACACCATTTGTTGGCCGCCTACTTTTAAGGCCCTGATTGAAGTTCGTTGGGCGTGCAATAAGAATGAGGTGCGCTTTCCGACCCCGATGCTTTGGGGCTGTAATTATTACTCTTCGAAATGCTATGAAGCAATTATGTCTGCTAAAATATTTTGGTGTAGCATGATTCTAAACATTTCAATCTTTTTCTAGTGTGTCAAACGCTTGATAGGGTGTTTAACTTAGCGACTGTACGCAGGTGCTGTGGTAGAGGGCTCCAGACCAGCTGGGGATCTTTAACGAACGCAGATATCTCCACACACAAGCGTTTTCGCTTTTTGCATCCATGAGAAAAGTAGATTCCGCGGACGGGGTTGAACCCGTGTCCTTGGTCTGATCAGCTGAACGCCTTAGCAACAGAGCCATACTTAAGGGTCTATAACCTTTCATAGCTATATATACCGATTGATCGGCCTTTTTGGTGGAAAGTCGGAGACATTTAAAAAGTAGTACGACGTGAGCTGTAAAACTTTTCCCGAGCTTTTAATAGCCCTATTTTTCTGCTTCTTCCCAAGTTGGGGGAATTAAAAAAAATTGTTTTATTCCATACACATTAAACTTTTTTAGATCCTTTTAGATAAAAAGGGTCTAGCATAAGCGGAAAAAGGGTGTTGGTAGGCCTTTACAGCCTTTTTCTTGAATCTAAACACCCTTTTCCTAGCTCTACACCCTTTTTGTATGAAAAAAGGGTGTTGATCAACTTCAACACCCTTGGTTTTTCTTAGGGTGTTGAAAGGGTGTGGAAAAGGTGTTCAGCTGTTCATTGAATAAGGCCATGTTCGGATGCACAATAGCACTGTAAAGAAGAAGACATACCCTATATACTCCTCTACTTACAAGAAATTTCAAACGCATGCAAAAAAATAATTGATCGTATGCAATGATCGCTCGTTTCCATATGCGTTGCCTCATGCCCCAAGTTTAGCTTTGGCCCGTGAAACACCAATTTGAACCTTCAAAATTAAAAAGACTGTATAGACGTGTGGCAAAAACGGTGTTTACCCACTGCAACACGCTTGGCTTTATGTAGGTCGTTGAAACGGTGTGAAAAAGGTGTTCAGTTGCAAAAAAAGAACAGCAGCGGAGCTGGGGGTCGACCTAGTTTCTACCGGGGTTGTTAAGTTTGGTTAGGTTTGCTTGTCTTTGCAATGTTCTTGCTAAGCTAGGATGGCCACTGAGGGGTGATGCCAAGTTTAACTGGATTTGACAAGGTGTTCCAGTGTACCCCCCCCTCCTCCCCACTGCCACGGGATCCAAGGGGGAAACAAGCTCCCCAGCTATGCCATATTTCCAGCCTTGCACCAGTATTGCAAGCTTGGCCAGTTTTTTTCGCCTTTTACGATCCAACAAAGACAAGTACCTTTTAAATAGTACAGTAAGAGGTGCGCATACGCATGCGCCCCTTGTGCTCACACTCTAACAAGCTCGAAGTCCGACTTCACTGGTATAATACCCTATCTGCGGTGGTGCACCATTTACAGGTGGCACAGTTCTTTTTCTTTATATTTTTTTGCTGATGTAACCGAAACTAGCTCAAGCCTAAAGAACTTCACTGGTAAGAAATTATGTCAATTCATATTGCTTTAAACATCGTGAGGTATAAAACGCCCCCACTTGTAGAAAATCTTCGTCCATCCGTATGAACAGGTACAAAATGCCTCCAGAGTTGGAGGTGTCTTCACCGTTTTTCTCAGTTGGCAGTCTTTTCTTACACCCTTTTTCTTACACCCTTTTTTATTTATGCCTTTTTTCTTGGTATCGAACACACTAATTTCTAGCTTTACACCCTTCTGGGAAAAAGGGTGTCGAAATAAGGAACAGCCTTTCTGAAGGGTGTTGAGGTGGCTGAGAAGGTTTGGTCGGTATTTAATAAAATTCTATAAGTTATGGAACACAAAAACTACCTCGTAATTAAAACGTTTTTGCAAATCCCCGTGTTGATTTGTATATTCTCATACTAAAATTCATACTTCCAAAATTAGCGCTACAATATCTGTTTTTTTTTGCGACAAGACTACCGACTCGATCCGGGGGCTTTCCTCTGCTGGATATATAAGCAAGAACAGCCCTAAGTACGCTTTCACTCCCTGTACCGCTTGCATCCCGTTTTTTTTCTTGCAAATTCATTTGTGTTCCAACTGTTACTTGTGCGTATTGACTGTTTTTGTTGAATGCTGCGCGCTCCGCCGATTCACATTGCCGCCGTATGCCATCACCCCAAAAAAAAGGGTGTGAGACTCAACACCCTTTTTTATGGTGTTGAGCATCCTCAATATCCAGTTTTAAGGGTGTTGAGCTGAACACCCTTTTTCTATCCGTACACCCTATCTTTTTGCCAAAACACCCTTTAAGGGTGTTAGCCATGGGACAAGATTTTTACACCCTTTTTGGCCAAAAAGGGTGTAAAAAAGATTAGTGTCTACGCTGCGCCAGACAAGAAATACTTTTGTGTTCCCCGTATACATTCCCCTTATTCATTGTCATCAATAAACGGAAAATAAGTAATTTAGCTCGCTCTCCCAGGACTTTGCGCAGCTCACGGATTTCCAAACGCAGTTTCTCTCTCTCCCTCTTTCTCTCTCTTAGAGTGTGATGTATCACTAGCTTACCGCTGTGGCGGGCCCCATATCACAGCTGTAGCTCTCCCAGTAAAAGCAAAAACGTGAATTTCAAAAGGTAACCGCGCAATCCTTTTGGCTTGGTGTTTTGTACCGAGCTGCTAGCTACCAAGAGATTCAGAACTCCGAAGAGGCAACAAAACTACGTTTATTTCACGCAGCTAGGTGAAAGTAATCCAAAAATTTACGAAATAAGGGACGCATCTCAAAAATGACATTTTTGGAGACGACATGTTCTAGGAACAGTGCTGACGCAGCGAACGAGAATACTACTCCACCTCCCAGGTCTCCTACCAGCGCTGTTCATGAAGGTGTCTCGAAGGACGCTCCGTTTTCGTTTACGCAGTGGGTGTCAAAGGAATGATTGGCCGGAAACCCTTTGCACGACAACCTCAGACGCGCGGAAAACATTGCGGCAAAGGCCAGCTCCGCCAGACGTAATTTCTCTGGAGCTGACCTGGCCCTGCATCGCAAGTGATGAAACCATATGTTGACTGCTCCTGAGCAACCGGAAACATTTCTTCAGATAACTTTCCTGACCTGCTTACCCTTTCGGGAGCTTCAAGAGCTTTAATAGAGTCGCCATTCTCTTCGATTTTTGCCCAAAAAAGGCATCCACGACCACTGTCACGTGCAACGTAAGGGAAGCACGCGTGGTTTGTTACAACAATGATAATATGAATCATAAGTCAGGTAGGCGTTGACAGACAACCAGATCTATTGGGAAACGTGGCTGGAGGTCCCGAACTTGTGGTTAGTAAAGTGCTTATCGAAATGGAGGCCGCCCGCGCCTAGTGTCACGCAGCTACTCGGAAGCTCGGGTTACTCGAATCTGCGCGCCGACCTTTTCACGGTGTCTGGTTATTGGGGCATCCGACCGCTCTTTGTTCAACAATGACGTTCCGCATTCGTTTTTGTCTGGCATCCAGCCTCGCGTGCTGCGCCATCGCAACGGTGTAGGGTTTCCTAGGCGCACCTACTCAGCGCTCCCCGTATGCGGCTTGGGTGACCAGCTTTCCCGCCGATACAGACATTCCCGGGATTAAAGCTGCTTCATTTGTAGCACACTTGTATTTACCAACTGAATTAAATTCAAAAACTCGTTTCTCGCCTCTTCCCATTATCCCTTCCTTTCGCCCCTAATCTCACTCTTTTCAGCACATCCCAACACCCCTTCTCTACCTCCTGCTTCCCCAGTGGAAAAGATACACCTCTTTCCTTCTTCCCTACCATATCTCTATTCTCAATTTCTAGTCCCTCGCCCCACCCCTTAACTGCATCTGCCCTTCTCGATTTGGAACAGAAATCTCCATCTCCAGGCACGCCTTCCAGGTTTGCTCAGCGAGAGTGGTTAGAAACAACCTAAAATAACGGCAAAATCGGAATAGTTGGCGTGAAAACTCAGAGAAAGGACAACTTCCGAACATTTTCGTCCAAATTCTGTCGAGACGAAACCGTCGCGTGCCTTGTAAGCACTTCCAACGGCAGTAGAATGAGAGTGCACTGCAGGAGGACTTCGGTAAATGCTAGGATTTGCACCTACAGCCAAAAATGAAACAGTTGTAAAATTTGGTGCCCACACTAGCGAAATTGAAATGCGAAGGGCAGACTCCGCCGTCTGGCCGGCTGAGATTAGGTTACCGATCCTAAGGCGCAACTTGTCAATTGGTCACAGGTTTGTGTCTATCGCCACGGCGTGGGGCATGTGTCGATGAGCAAGCACCTGTCGCTTTTGGGGCTCGCGCCTATCGCGGCTGCTCTGAATTTGTGGGCGCGTCAACAAGAAATGTGCTCGTCAGTGCGCATACAAGTTCGTTCGCCCAAGGTTTGATTGTTCAACGCTGAGAGATGGATTTTATCTGGTGTACGAGAGACGTCCTTGAGTACTCACATCACAGAATGTTCGATCACGTCATTATTTGTGCATACACTTACGATTGACTGTGCTTATGTGGCCAATGAGCGGCAAAAATTGTGTATTAAGTAACATGTCCTTCTCACTCTTTGTTGTACGCCCCCTGGCCGGAGTAGTTTTTGTAGTAAAAGAAAGGTGTTCGGTGTTTGGGGGGCCGTCAGTCCACACGAACACTAGCGGAGTGCAGACCCCCGTCGAGCAGGTCGGCCGACAGGAACGTAAGCTTTGTGCAAGCCCCACCCAAACGGCAGATAGCGGAAATAAAGATGGTGTAACTGCAAATTTGGCCCTTTCTGAAGCTCTAGTAGTGATGTAAACAGCGTTAATGAAGCTGTAGATATCAGAAGGAGAGTCGGCTCACCCGCATCTATTTCGAACATCGAATGTCGGGCCATCGGAACAAGAGGAGATCGCCTTTCTGATAACAGGTCCAAACGAACATCGTTGCAGCTCAGGACCTCGAATCCGGAACCGGAAACGGGCCGCGTTCTAAGGTCACTTAGCCTGGCTACACTGGCTCAGCCTAGCGCTGTAGTGGATTGACAGAACGAAGGAGAGGCGTACCGCGCCCTGGCCATTCCCCTCCTTAAGAAAAAAGAAGTGCAGAACGTACACACAAGCCAAAAGATAGACAAAATAAAAAAGAAAACGCGGCAACCAGCAATGAATCAGTTTAGAGCTTCAAAATTTTCGGAATACATTGGGTACGCTTGAGCTTCCGATTGTGATATAACTTTTAACCCATCGGATTGTTGAGAGAAGGCGGCGAATTCAGAATGTTTAAAGGATGCTTCAGTTCCGACAAAAAGCAATGATAGTCGTTATTGGGTGATAGGAATAAGAGTGACTGTGCTCGCAACATCCCCCCCCCCCCTCCTTTCCCCGCTTTCTAACCCCAAGCGCTACACGAGGCGCCAAAGCGCCACCCCCCCCCCCCCCTTACCTCCGGCATTCGCTACTGAAGCGAACCCAAAACAAAAAAAGAAACAGCCTAGAGTCCCGGCGGACACAAGAGGTCGGCTTGTGAAAAGGTTCGCCCGTCTCCTGTGTCTTCAAACAACCCAATATTTTCTGAACCTCTGTATATACTCTCTCATAATGAAATATTATCATCCATGAAGCATTCGGAGACGCCCAAATTCAGACCAAGTGCTGTACGGAAATGCATAGGTTTGCAACAGCGCTGTGCCATGGAAACATCCTCATTGGAGGCGTTATGGAAGAAAAGAAGTGAACCGCACGAAAGATTGTAACCTCCTTGAAATAATGATGGACCAAGGTAAACCGTCTTCTACTCCTTTTTGATGTACGCCTCAGAACGCGTCTTTTAAAAACGTTTCTAAGTCGAAGGCCACTAGGCATTTACTAGTTTCGGCTTGTTTCGGTTTATTACTGTTTACATAAAGGTCACCCCCTTTAGCCAGAGCTCAGGGCTGGCCGTGGTGTTAGGAGTGCCTGCTTTGCTCGCATTCCGTATTCCCAGACTCAAATTCGCCAAATTTTCGTTTCCGTTTACTTTGTTCTCTTTGCACTGCCAGCCATTTTCCCAAGCATCGCTCGGTCACGAGGACGCCGGAGTTTTGTGCAGTGTTCTTTATGTATTGCTTGGAAAATAAAAACAAAACCCCTAATATCTAGAGACTCTCTGTGGTGGTCTCGGCTCCGCCTTCCACTAAGCTCCATCACAACTTTGCCGTGAGTCCTCCGAATAGATTTTCGAAACAGCGCAAAAAGACGGGACAAGGAAACGACGACACAAGGCGCTGACTAACAACTGGTTGGTTTCTTGCGCGGCTTGCGAAATATACCCAGAAAGAAGGCGAGAAGGAACACGATAAAAAAGAAGGAAGCACGAGAAAGAGCACAAAAAAAAGAAGTGCATCGAACATTCTACACAAAATACAAGATTGATACGCGTGCATTGATTAAATGGTAGCAACCCTGATATGAGACGTGGTCAGAGGTGCGACGCAAGGAAGACATCCTGAACAGTCAAGCTTTTTATGAATCCAGATAACGCATTTCCTTATTTAGTAATTCAACGGACGGCTTACTCACACAATCGCCGCCTGCCTTGTGAATGAGGTAGGCTTCATAGATTTTACCTCGCACCTAAATAGCATACAAGCGGCAATACAGTTCACGGTGGAAGAGGATGTCAATTGCCAACTGTCGTTCCTGGATGTCCTTGTGAAGCGCATTGGGCCAAAGCTCTCTTTCAGCGTCTACAGGAAGCCGACGCAAACGGGCCGCTACCTGCACTTCACTTCTGTGCATCCATCCTCTCACAAGAGGTCTGTGGTGACCACCCTGTTGCAACGGGCCAAGAGAACTTGCACTGAGCAGAGCAGCCTCGCCATTGACTCTGCCAGTGTTCTTCGGCACCTCGGTGCCTGCGGCTACCCCTCTTCCTCTATTTCGTCGGTGGAATGCCAGCTGTCTGGCCCGGTACTTCCTTCGGCCCCTTCAAGACCGAAACGTGCACCTGTTCCGTACGTTCCCGGGATCAGCGAGACCCTTTCCCGTGTCATGCGCACTTACGGCGTCCAGATAGAGCACGTGCCTGCTCGCAAGCTGAAGGATGCCCTGGTCAATGTAAAAGACAAATTATCGAAAGAAAAATTCCCAGGAGTGGTATATTGCGTCCCTCGTGGCGACTGCGAGTACAGCTACATAGGAGAGACCGGCAACTTCGAAAAACGGATAAAACAACATGACTACGACGTTAGAAAACGCCACGTGGATTCAAACGCTCTGGCTGAGCATGGTGACACTTCGGGCCACGACATAAACTAGGGCGCGGCACGCATTCTTGCAACCTGACGTCACAACTTCATCTGGAATTATTGATCATAAACAACGCAGCGAAGATTGAATCGAACGCAGGGAAATCTGCCTCCAGTTTACTCCTACTGCCTACGTCACATTCTTAGACGTACATAAAACGTGGTGTGATGTACTGACGAACTCATTGCGAACAAGGCTCCCGTGTGGGAGCCGGAACGTCTTTTATTTTACGAAATATATTTTGTGGTCAGTGTTTTTATTACCCGTTGCATCAAATGTAGTGATACTACGGTCAACCACTCTGCAGGGACTTCGCACTGAAAATTCTTTTTAGTGCCGAGAGCATGACTTTACGAAATGCGATCCTGGTCTTCGTATGGTTGCGCTGAAGCCGATCCCGCTTCACATACGCAGATAGTTTGCGTATACAGAAGAACTGTATCGACAGGCACAAGCCCATCCGTCCTAGAGAGAAAACCTCGAAACCCCCCAAAAATATATCATTACTAGCAGCCAGCAAATGCATCAACCAAATGAACTTTAGAGTAATCTTAGCAAAAAATCCCTGGCCATAATACTAACCTGAAACATGGGTAGGGGCGAAGCATGCAGTGTGTAAGTGTATTTTTGGCTCCTTGGCGTTTTTTTTCAACGGAGATTGAATAGTTGGGGAGTACAGGTATGTATACAGGTTTGCTGCAAAAGCATCTTGTCTTTGAAGTACGAAACTCTCTAGCGCAAGGCGTACACGATCGAGTGTGCCGTTGTTTTTTTTTAAAGACGATAGTCTTTTTTGGGCTACTTAAACCCAGAAATTTTGGTCTGTCTGTCTGTATGTCTGTCTGTCCGTGTGTCTGTGTGTGACTCGATTCAGCCACCCGGCCAAAGTCAAACAATGCCTGCGCAATAGTCTTATATAGTCACAGCTAAATGTGCCCGTCTAAGTCCGGTGTAAAGTTCATACTTGTCAATATTGCTGAACAACAACAAGACATTACACATATATAAGACAACAAATTAATACAGAAGTGATATTTGCAGCGTTCCTTTGTAAAAAATCGTACATGTTTGATTTTGGCGAGGTTAAATACTTCATCAACTGAAGAAAAAAAAATATCACTCCGCCGTCGCCTGCTGTGGCCCGCGCCATACAGCTTCTTGATTTGAAGAAATCAAGTGGCAAGAGTCACGAAAGGTTCCACTAGATAGGTTCCACGTTCTGCTTGGAACGCACGTGGACCAGGGAAACGCGGTTCTATAAACGTTGAAGTAGGGCGCCTCGATTCACACGCGTCTTCGCCGTACGGCAGCGTTGGCATCGAGACACCCGGTTTGGAGCAGTGGAACGCGGAAAATTTAAAACGATTTAGGCAAACCTTTGGCGTCTTTACCTTGGGAGGAGCGCGAGCGACGCAACAGGAACAACATGAGAGGTGAGCGGGAAAGCGAAGGGAGGCATTTACTTGGCAAAAGTCGATAAAGACTATCGTCTTTTGACGACATTTGCAACGAAAGCAGCAGATACGCTGCCAATTTTTTCATTCGGGTTACGTTCTAGCGTGAGGTGTAAACAAGTTTCGCGATGTTTTAATACTGTCACTACATGACACGATGATTACGACGACGACAGGAGACGCCAAAATCCCCAGCCCCGAAGGGTTTTCGCCCCAAGAAACATGTTCAGGGAGGTCCCGGGAATTCGTCCCAGGAACAGACGACGTGAAACCGGTAACCTTACCGGAAACCCCGAAGAGTACGCGTCAGCAGCTGTGGGAAACAATAACATGCGCAGCAAAATGCAGAAAAAAAAACACTCCCTGTGGTCGGAATCGCACCTGGGTCTCTCGCTCGCGCTATGAAACTGGCGTTTATCCGACTGAGCTATCATCGCATTCCGGGAGCTCAGCATTTCCTTCGGGTTCGTAGCGTGGTCATAGGCTTTGGTCTTGTCCGCGGGTTTTACTGCGTGATAAGGTCCACTTTGGAAGATATGTGAAAGCTTGCGGACGAAACGATGCCGGCCTGCCAGTCATGGAGAACTTTCAGCGGCAAGTTCAGAAGTAAATGTGAGGTCGCAACATTAGGAGCAGGAACTGGGGTCTTACTAAGCAGCTTGAAAGCAAGCTTGGGTCTGTTCAACAGGCCATGGAACAAATAATGGTCGGAAATAAAGAAATAGAAACGAACGAGCTTCCTGGATAAGAGAACAAACTAGAGTGCAAGCTATCGTATTCAAATAGAGACAAAGGCATAGACTTGGGCTGGCCATGTATTTAGGCGATTTCGCAATCGGTGGAATATGAGGCTGACATAGTGGACACCGAGAAATGGATCAGAAAAAGTGGAAGGCCAATTACTCGATGGAGGGACGAAATGAGGAAATTCGGAGGCGAAGAAGGGACTGGAGCGGCACGGGACATGCGGTTGGTGGTCGAAGGGAGAGGCCGTCATCCTGCGGTGGACCTTAGTGGGCTGCTGCTACTGATGATTATAATACAGCCGCTGGGTCCCCGATGATGGGAGAAGGGCCGCAAGCTCTGGTGTTTTCCAGTCTTGCAACACTTGTGCATTCAGCGCCAATTTTTCTTTTAACAAATATTTTAGGTGTGAATGGAGCGGTGGCTTCCCCTTCCCCACTTATTTCTCCGTGTTTGTGAGGTGATGTCTTCATAGGGCAGAAAATACGGCCCGAATATAGTAGTTTATTGATACGTTCATTCATTTCTACAAAACGTAGGGGCGAGAGTGGGACCGCTACGCCACCCCGACCCTATAATATATCTGCCTTTCTCCCTTGAATTGGTGTGGTTTAAGCACAGCCAAAAACAACCATTCAGTTTTAATTATGCTATTTGTTAAATTTATAAGGCATCACTATTATACGTTGTCTTTAAATATATAAACCCACAGACGTAATTAAAAATCGACACCTCTATAAAACAAGCCCGCAAATCGCCGACACAGGGCACGGAGAAAAGTTCAGCCCGAATAATCGGAACCACGTAACATCGAATGTTCAGCGACGGTCCGTGCAAGAAGCGTGACAGGACCGTAGGGTGCGATACCGGTTGGCGCCCGCGAGGCACTGCAATCCGCGCAGCATGGCCACCGACGAGCGGATGCAGCGGAGGCGCCCGTCCTGCGCGGACAGGTGCGCGAAATGAGGGTACTTGACGTGGCGGCCGCCGCAAGCCACGATGGTGGGCGGCCGGCAGGGGCTCCTGCGGCGACGTCCCCCGCAGCGTTGCTGGCACTCCCTGGCTGTGGGGAAGACCGCGCTACCCTTGGAGGGGCATCCGCCCAAGGAGAAGTCCCACGGCACGCACGTGTTCCCTTGCAGATGCCACCAGCTCGACACCATGTCTTCTCTGCGTCAGGAAAACGTCAGCTGAGTTGGCTGAGCACTAACAGGTTTTGAAATGCATTCGGGATACCGAGTCTGCCGTGCAACAAGAATGCCCACGAAATTTTCAACATATCATCAGTCAATGCTTTAACAAACGGTCGGTGTTGAGGGATACAGATTTCATTTCATTTTTATTTCATTAAGGACCCCGCGGAGGGGGGTATTACATAAGGGATGGATATACAGAAAAAAAGCACAAAGATTACCAGGGCTTGCGCTGTAAATGTCGTTTCAAATCGCGCGCCATCAGCCGCAAAGCGTTCGCACAACATCCGACAGATGGCGACGAGTGTACTGGCCAGTAGGAAGACGCAGTAAAACATCCCCCTCGCGAGGGGCACGATCAAATGCAGAGAATTTCCGGGGGCGCACGACGTTAAGTAGTTTGCGTTACGTTAATGTTGTTGCACTTGTGGCGACTGCTGACGAGAGAGCGCTCGTCAGCAGTAATTTGAATGAGTCAGCGATATAAGGCGCGTTCGTAAGGTTCCGTTCTGTGTCGGCTTTGTGGCGTAGTGGGTAGAGTACCATGTACATTAGGTCCCGCCCGCGGGGTCGAGGGATCGAAACCTGGCGCCGGATAGTATTTTCTTTTTTCATATTGTAGGGAGGGGTGCGGACTACGGACGTCAATGCGGGTGACATCGTGAGTTACTGAAATGCTCTGCATTTAAAAAAACACATTTGAACGCATTAGTTTATGAACACAGGTGACTACTAACATTTGCTATGACGTTTGCTGAGCAGGTGGTTGAAGCAATGGAGCATGGAAGGTCATCCCAATCTTTGGCTGCACAGGGAAAAAAAGACGCGGAAAAGATTGTGCGCGTCTGGCGCTTGAAGCGCTTCAAACGTCGCCGAATATAACCTGAGGGCCGGCGCCACTTTCACCACAGGGGGGGAAATGTGTTAGCATTAGGTATGTGTTCTCAGGACATTCATCTATGCACAAAGTATCGTCATTAGCGTGTCCGTTGTACGCACGAATGCGTACGCCTCCAGATCACTAATAAGTATCTCCTCATCGCCATTATCATCTGTGTATACTCGTCATCAGCGTGTGCTCTCTTTTCTCGGCTGGTACACAGGGAGCGGTCTAATGAACGTTGTCTCCTGTAACCAGCCTCTCCCAATACTATTTTCTGACATCAAATTTACCTGCCCTGTCCATCAAGAAAAATTTGGGTTTTGGGGTTTCATTTTTTCTGTACACTTATCAATTCCAATTTGCCATGCTTCTTTCCTGGTTACCTTGGCTGTCTGTGACTGTCTATAGTTCTTTACATATCTCAGCGTGAGTATTATAGTCTTCCTCGGTCACCGCGTGTCTACCCCTTTCACGTCGAGGCAACTGAACCGTTTCGCTGTCCAACTACGTGGGTGCAACTTCTCGAACTTCATAGGCCGTCCACTCCGCAACTCATTGCCCGGCTCCGTTTGATGTATTCGTATACGCGTAGTGTCGACGCGAAACGGAAACGGCACCGGAAACGGAAACCGAACCTAAATTTTTCACCGCAACCAGAACCGAACCGTACCCGTAGTTTACGCGCGCCATTTTGCTACCGAAGCCGAACAGCAACGAACTGAGGTAACTGTTCCGAAACGGTTCTTAGAACGTCTCTAGGCACTCGAGATTTCCAGCAGAGCAGTCAGATAAGAAGATAACTATATTTTCTGGGAGCATTGCTCAGGAAAACGGGAGAAGCTTCCACATGCCGCAGAATCCACGCTCTTTAGGTCTTCGAGAAAACGCATATATTCGCGGGACCTAAAACGTAAAACACCGTTTTCTTCACCAAAGGTGTAATACTGATCTCGGGTCCCACGAAAAAAACATTTTGCTTAGTGGTTCGCAGAAGCAAAGTACACGCGATTTCAAGAAAGCACGAAACCACGCAGTGCGTGGTAGCGTTGTATTCGGTTGCCGTTGTATTCTATGCCTTTATACATCATCGCTACCTTGCTGCCTTCCTGTATATCATGGTGCAAACAGTGGCTGTAGCACACGCTGGTTGCGTCAGGAGATCGGTGCGAGAGGATGAGGAAGGGAAATGCGTTCTTTGATTAGCGATTTCTCAGCAATTAAGGAATTTTGGGGCACAGAATCAACACTAATGTGGCTACGGGAAGGTCAGACGTGAGTTTGAAGACAACCTACTGAAGGAGTGGGTCGTACCAACCGCGACATTGTTGGAGTCATTGCATTTGCAAATTTTGCGGCGTGAACATTCAGTAACTGTAGCTGCGCACAAAAAGCCGGAAAGTTTTCAGGTGACGACCACATAAATGCTTTCTGTATAGACGTGTCTTTCTGTGTCTTTCATAGTGTTTCTGTTTAGACGTGTTCTGCTGCTATGTTGTGTCTGGAGGGAGATTGCCATACCGCCCAATGCTTATTTTGCATTTATTCAAGGGTTTTCTAGACAAGCGTATATATGATGTCAGAATTTTGGAACTAACTTGTGGAAGAAAACGGTGCAGCGACTTCTACGTTTAGGTCTTAAGATGCACGACGCGATAGCGCTACTTCGACGGCCAGGGATTGTTTCAGAACTGACTTCCTGCATTTGCCGTAAACCTTTCCAAACACCTTGGCTCACTCAAGGGAGCATGACTAGCTTGAATTGTTTGACACCGCCGAGGCGCAGAAAATAGAGACGCTATCTAGCCTTGTGTGGCGTACGCTGTGGGCGTAGGAGGTCGCGGATGCATGGTGTGGATCAGTTTCAGCAAGCTCCGGATGCATGCTCGTTCCCTGTCTTATAAATCGGCTCAGGCTGATCTTGAGGCGAACAGGTAGTCAAAGCTGCCTCCCACTCCTCTGCAGAGGTGGAATACGTAATGTCTTAGTTCTCCACGAGCATTCCCTTGGACACGGGTAAGTTGCGCGGAAGAGGGCGCACGTTTTCCGCATTCACACTGTTTCCAGACAGCGGCGGATGTTGCCTACAAAACATCTCCGCTGATATAGATTTCTGAATATATAGATTGGTTTCTTTTCTCCGCAAAGCTTGCCATTCTTCATGCCGCGAAATATCGTGCTCCTAGCTTGGGAAAAAATATTAGCAGTTGCTTAGCTTGGCTATGGCAGCACATACGTAGCGTAAGCTAAGGTTGAGCTGGTTATTCTTAGCTTTCCTGCTCGTCGAGGATTAGCTTGATTATCATGCTTACTGCTGCTTCAATGACGCACACACGGTTTACGCATATGTACACGTGTATATTTATCAAGCGGCTCCGCTGCAATGTGACCGATCGCCCTAGAGCTAAGCTGGTTCCACAGGCGCACGCCGGTGTTGCTGCGACGCACGAGCCATCGGTTCAATACGCGGCCACCCCTCGCATGATCATCAAGTGGACCATGCCGCCACGTGCGGAACGAAGGTCGCCGAAGACGCTGGGCGCGTGGGGTGTGTGAGAGACGTCGGGCAGCGAGAAACGTTCTGTGCGCAGTGCGACGTCACTGCTCTTCGCGCATGCGCAGAAAGGTTCTCCAGGAGCCACGCGAAACTGCCTAATCTGGGCCAGTATACCTCAGGCTACAAAAAAGAGAGGTTTTCCATGTTTTTCGGGAAGGGGGATGTGGCAGTCGTGGTCGCATGGTGCACGGCAAGTTC
This sequence comes from Haemaphysalis longicornis, assembly GCF_048455015.1. NCBI lineage: Eukaryota > Metazoa > Arthropoda > Arachnida > Ixodida > Ixodidae > Haemaphysalis > Haemaphysalis longicornis. The sequence continues at coordinate 2,477,340 of NW_027526295.1, forward strand.
GCGTGCTTCTTGGAACGCACCCTGAATTCCTTGCAGACCCACGGGTGTCCATGTAGTTTCAAGTTGGTTCATTCTACGTGGCGAAATCTTTCGGAAGCGTTCAGGTAGCTCGTCTGTAATGATGTTTGAAATTCTGTGATGGGAGTCTCAATAATGTTTGTACTTATATTTCACAGTTTCACTTGTTTTGCCGGAAGGACGGGTCCGATTTCCGCTTATTTTGTGTGTGTGGGGGGGGGGGGCGCATATGGTCACTAGATCCAACGGGTCATTAGATCCAACGAGTCAGGAGATCCACTACGTCACGTGATGCCCGAGTCAGAAGATCCAAAGAGTCAAGAGGTCCAACCGCGTCACTAGATCCAACGCGTCAATAGATCCAACGAGTCAAGAGATCCATCCGAGTCTTTAAATGCAACGCGTCGCTAGATCCAACGAGCCATTAGATCCAAAGGGAGGAACCGCGCGTGCACGTATTTCTTTGGATTTGGTGGTCGTTGTGTTTATCGGTTTGTTTTTGTTTACTAGTATCCACGAATAACCGGTTGATGAACTGCTTGCACTCTCTAAATGCCTAAGTGTGAAAGCAAGAATGAATTGACTGCAAGATGTTTTCGCCATTGAAGCGGGACTGATTTTGTGCAGGCCACAATTAGGTCTCAACCGTGATTTAGATATGCATACATTTCGCAATTTAAAAAAAAAAAACAGAGGGCATAACTAAGTCGTCATGATTCGCAATTTCAGTAACTCGTTTCAGGCGTTAGAGCTGCTATTAAAAGAACATTTTCAAGAAAGGTAATGAAATAAAGGAGGATTGTGGAACGATCCTTAATAAGTAACTACAATTTCAATCGTTTAAAAATATGCAGATACATAATTATGCGTAAATATTACAATATAAGAACAGACGCCTTTTTATAAAAATAGATCCTTGAGATACTGCCCGAAGACAAACCAATACAACGCGATTGAGGAACCCTCTTTAGTACACAATTACTGGAGAAAGCGTTTCGAAGAAATTGAGTGCACTTATGATTATGCCGGAATAAAGAAAGGTATTAATAACAAAAAAAAAACTAATTGATTGCAACTGTTCACTGTTTTTTTTCCTATTATCAATTGCTGAATCACCTGTTTGTACCGAAATCGACCTGCACTGGAACGTTCGGGTGCTGGAACTGTGCGTGTAATCGCAAGTTCATGCACTCAAAAGGCCTTGTAAAAATACCCCCAAAACAAATGTGTTTTTTCATTTTTTTGTACCCCAAATTTGGATTCTGAATCCCGATGGACGTTCGCCCTAAGGGTCCGGACCCTCCCCGAATTTCTCTCGGCACATGGGAACGGGGTAAGGGGCGTGCAAGGCGCCGGCTTCCGCGGGAGCTCACCAAGAACTCTTGCACTTGGATCGGGCCACCGCTACCATTCGTGTCGCTTAATGAGCGCTGCAGCATCCGCTAGCCAAGGCAACCCATGCAGGAGCTCAAGGCACAGTTTTCCCAAGCACGCGCCGAAGCGGACGACGTGGGCGACCGAGGGATGAAGGGACGCGAGGGGGAAGGTGAAAAATTCGTCCCCGCGAGTGGACGAACATTTCAGTATTCCGGTATTTTTGTGAACGGTGCTCTGCACTATCGGATTCGCTGAACAGGGAATTGTTCCCAGGTCGTCAATACGGATGCTTTCCCCTGTTTTACTATATTGCACGAATGTAAATATGCGTGCATAAATTTCGTTGTCATACCGCAAACTTCGTCTTCACGGCCCTCATTTTACTTTGGCAACGAGAAGTCCCCCAAAGAGGGCAAAGCCACCCCAACCTACGGTTGGCGTCCAAGACAGAATATCTACGAACAATCACTCTGTTATTATTGACTCCTCCCCAGCTTTCCTGTTGAAAAATATAACTGTACGGGAATCTAGTTAATTCACAAGAAAAAGTGATATTTCGTACTGACCAAGGAGTGGACTTGGGTATGAAAATCCGAATAGTTTGCGTGTCATTAAATATCAAAAGTTACTACTCATACACTTCAAAGGGATATTTGAAAGGCCATGAAGCCTGGGAGAACAAAGTTATAAACTTGAAACTGCGCACAAAGCAAGCTTTTGCCCAATCATTGGCTTTACGAAAAGTCATTGCACCGCGCTCAATAACTTAGTAATCATATACATAGCTTGCACGTGACGTCACGCTCGAGCGCTCGCGCGGCGGTAGCCATATTGTTGCAGTGGTGCCGGCATTGCGGCGTGCAGCGCTAGAAAGCATACCCGCCACCCATGCAGTAAGCTGAGGGGTGCCCTTTTGTTCATTTTGTAAAGCGGGAAGGGTAGGCGGTGGGGGCACAAAGGTTTCTGCTCTAACTACCCTCCTCACCCTCCGCCCCACCGAGTCAGTAGATCCAAAGGGTCGGTACATCCATCCGAGTCATTAAATCCAACGCGTCACTAGATCCAACGGGTCAGTAGATCCAACCGAGTCGCTAGATCCAACGCGTCACTAGATCCACCGAGTCAGTAGATCCACGAATGGATGTAATGACTCGTTGGATCTACTGACGCGTTGGATCTAGTGACTCGGAATCGGGGGGGGGAGGGGGGGGAGGGTCGGACAGGCCGGAAGATTTGGGGGGTATTCCATTGAAACAATTTTTGCCCAAGTACTTTCGCACGTTCCTGCATCGGTGTATACTGTATTTTAATGGTTTCGGTAATATAATTAAAGGAGTTGGATCCTGGCTTCTCGCTTGTTCTTGATACAGGTGTGGATCCAATGATTTCGGTTTGGGAGAGTTTGGGAAGGGCGGGGGGGAGCTATTTCAGAATCAATCATCCGTTCCAAATTTATTTAACAGCCGTTTCCCTTGCGCTAGGAGAGTAGCTTCCCTGATGTTTTCAACGGTGTTGTAAGTGAAAACTGATAGGTTGAAAGCTGCCCTATATCTGTCCCGATGGAGGCATTTATTTGGTTTTCTTTGGCTTGGGTAAGTTTGCTGCACGTTGGGCTGCACGATAATCGGTGCCAGCGTAAGTCTTATCATTTCCTTTTTCCCTCGTGCTGTTCACTCGTTAGACGTTTTACAATTTGTCACACAATTAGGTGAAAATTTACTATTTTTTGGCAATTCTGAGAACGGCTCTGCCGCTTCTCAGTAGGGCCATGCACAAAAGTCTTCCGTGAGTGCTTTTGGCGGTGGCATCCAGAAATGTTTTGGGTGTTTTCTTATTTTTTGGCCACGTGGTGCCATCCCTTGTTTGCCCTACACACAATGCGGTTGTGGCTGAACCGCAGAAAATTGAAACGGTTACTTAAAAATAGTATAACTAGGCGCTATAAACTTGCTTTTATTTTTTACTCGAAGACTTTTTAGTTCTTTTCTGCTCATGATCTAGACCTCCCTTGGTTGTTCAGGCACTCGCGACAATCTTCTGCCACCCTCTGTAGTTAGGTGACACAATGTTTGTTCCGGGTGGAGTTGCCATGGGACAACCGCTCTGGGTTGATGCGGTCAGTTGCGGACACCGCTGGCGGCGGTTTGCCGAGCATTTGATCAAACACAGAACGTAAACAGACATCACTGCGGTGACGCAGAACCTGCTGTTTCGGAATATTTTAGATGCAGAGCATCTCATTCACTCGCCTTGTCCCTCCGGCGTCGTCGTTGGCGTTGTCCGCCCCTCCCCCATTCTCCTCGCCGCGCCAGCTGCCCTCTCCGCCGCTCACCCCCTCTCCTCTCCGATAGCGAACACTCTCTCGCGAGGGGCATTGGATTGGATTCGATTGGATGGGCTTGGATTGAATTAGCTTGGCTTGGCTTGGATTGGATTGGATTTGGATTGGATTGGATTAAAGTGGATTGTGTTGGATTGTGTTGCGTCATAGCCGCGGCACGTTGCGTCATAGCCGCGGCAGACGCGCTGGGGCCGGCGCATGTGCAGTACTCTCTCTTCCGCGGTTTCCTCTCCTTCGGGTGCGCTGCACATATAACCGGTGTGCCGTTCTCCGGCGAAGCAAAATCCACGCTTGGCTCAAACGCCTAGAGTCCACGCCGCTTTACAAGTACGCCAACGTCGTCATCGACTGGGACCGGCTTACGCAGTCCCCTCAACGTTATGCGCGCTATAAAACGCGGTCCCTTCGCCGCTCCGCCTATGCGTCGCATCTACACAGGGGTTCCGGCGAGGGGAGGTGGGAGTTTTTCTTTCGTCTCGGCGTTACTAACACTGCCTTTCTTATCACATACCTGTTGGTGCTGCGCGTATTCTAGATTCTGTTGAGTCCTCGCCTCTGCCTGCCTAGTCGTAGGTTCCGGTTGGCAGTAATGACGTACTTCCATGGATGCTTGATGAGCACGGCTGATAGGGGACGCCTAGCAGGCACGAGACAAATGAGCCTAATAACGCTATCGCGTTAAAAAAACGGAGGGAGATCAACTCGTTTATGTGAAGAAAATGCTCCATCCCTTCTCTTCCCATTTGCTACCGTTGTGCAGCCTTCGAATACCACTGCCGCTGCATGTGACTTCACTAAGCTGCAGCTCAGCCGTGGCAGCTGAGGGAGCTTGCGCCGCCACAGGAGTGCGCCGCGTGCCTGCAGATCCTGTCCCGAGCCGCGAGCCACGAGGCATGAGTCACGCGGCTGGCAGTTGGAATCCAGACATCGAGCCGACAGCACCGCGCTCGCACTTTGCCAGGCAGTACCACCACCGGCGCCATGGCTCGCCGTCTCGCGCCGCTGTTCGTCTTCTGCTCTTCACTCGGCACTCATCAATAAATGAAGGCGGAACGTCTGCTCACGTCCCCTTCGCTACCATCGCTACAATGGAAGGCGATCGCTGTGACCTATCGCTGTAGCTTCATTACCAAATTGCTGTCGCTGGTGTTCCCTATCGTCAGTGAGTTATTATAGGCGTTCTTTCCTTCTAGTCGGCTCGTTAGCAACTGGAAGCAGAAAAGGGGGGGGGGGGGGAATAAATCTTCCTAAAAGCCGCCGTCCACGCGTCTTGTTGGACGCTGACGCCGACAGCAGGCAATGTTCTACTTATAGCACTGCTAAAGCACTCGCGTTAAAGGCAAAGCGCCGTTGAAACAATAGGCACAGGAAAAGCGCAGCGGATCAACCATTTTTTACTGGGAAAGAATTGCTCGCTTCACTGAGCAAAAATAGTGTGTGTGTGGGAGTGTGTGCGTGTTAGTTTGCGTGTCTGCGCGTGCGCGCGCGTGTGTGTGTGTGGGGGGGGGGGCGGTACCAAAAGAAATCTCCAGCACGCCAAAGAGGCTGCCCATTGGTCAGTAGGCCGCCTGTCGGCCTGCCAGAATATTCCGGCGAAGATGCGTGATGTGGGGACAAGGAGCGGTCTCTCACGAGCCGGCCAGTATGAACGGGCGGGGGGGGACATAGGTCTGCACTATGGCGACACTCGATGGTGCTAGCGTGACTAAATTGACACTCGATGGACACTCTATGTACAGTCGATGGTACTAGCTTCCCTAAAGAGAGACGCTCGATGGTTCCAAAAAACGTTTGACGTACGGGTGGTCTGCTTGCCAGAGAAGCTGTGCGGCTGCCAGGGAGGCTGCCCGCTTGTCAGAATATCAGAAGATTCAGGCGAGCGGGTGCACGAATTTGCGAACGGAAAGCCAGAACCGAGGAGGGGGGGGGGGGGGGTGTCATCGGTGGCACAGGGGTGCTGCCCACTGACCAGGAAGCTACATGCCTGTCTGCCAGACGATTAATTGCGGATACCATGCATTATTTGCACACGAGGAGCGGCCCGTCATTGACCGCCGAGGGGAGTGCAGCTACGTAGAGAGAGTGTTGTTGTTTCCCTCAATAAAACAACTGCGGGTTGGAGACCAAAGAATAATGGAAAGTTTGATTACAATATCGAAATAAAGTAACTTCAGACCAAAATCTTGCGGCCTTAAGGTATAATGCTTTCACATCCACACATGCAAGCAGCCTTATGTGCCACTGACAACCTTTTATTTCGCTCCAATTAGTGTTCCAATCCTTAGCCTTCCATGGAAACCATTTCCATTGGATTGCACAATTCAGTTTGCGAAGTAACAATATCTACAAAAATGAATTCACAAAAATGAGTTTACAAATGAATTTGTTTTTATAACGAAGTGGAGAGAAGCGAAACGCAGAATTAAGATTTAACCCAAAAAAACCCCTCGATTTTGTTCTCTGAACCCGTTCGAACCCGTCTGAGTCGATTCAAACCGGTTCAAACCGAAAGGGAATGGCGCTCCGGAACCTAACCTGAAACCCAACCCGAAAGGCTTGAACCTGAACCCGAACCGCACGGGAAAAAAAATCCGATTCGACACCCAGCGTACAGAGCCCAGCCACCTACACCGTCTTCTGGTCAACGTCTAAAATAGGGGACACCTTTCTGTGCCAATGGAGGGAAAGATAGGGGGGGGGGGGGAAGGGGCGGTGGGGCGATCTAACTGCTCTGTGTTACAGCGCCAACGTAGTTCCCGAGTGGTTTTGGCGTCAGTTTCGGCGGACAGAAACTCTTTTGCTACAGTCCTTTCCTTCGCATGAGCTCCGTGGTTGAGTGCGCTGACCCACGGTCACCGAGCACGCAGGCATATTGGCGCCTCAATCCCTAAGCTTCATTTTTTCCTAAACACAAGCCTACCCTTTCCCAGGAGAATTCACACTGACTTAATAAATTATACCATGGACGATACCGCCGCGTCGCGAATGAAGTTATGATGTACTTTCCGTCAGAGAGCGCCAATTGTGAACTATCGTACCGCTGCACTTTTGTGTTTTCATCAACTTCAGGTGGTCTTCCAGTAGCCAAACGAAGACCTTTTACGCGGGGGAGGTGGAGGGGGGGGGGGTGCTTCAGGGTACTACTTCGAACCTCCGCCTTGAGCCATGCGACAGTACGCTCGCTTACCCCGGCAAGCTGGCTAATTGAGCGAAATGCGGAAACAACGGAGGGTCTCGGCTGAGTCAGTGTCACTTGAGCGTACATGTTGCAAACTACTTGCTTCATTTGGTTTTAGAGCTTTAGTTCTCAAGCTTCTTCAAATTCGTACGCAGGGAATGAAGCGGCAAGCTACCTGAAGGGAAAAAAGCTGCCGTCGACGAGAACGTCATGTTTTTTTGTTTTTTTTTTTGTCTGAAGAGAACCTATTAGAGCTGTGCACGGGCCACAATTTCTAGGCCCGGCCCGACCCGGCCGATAGAGGCACAGCCCAGGCCCGGCCCGTGCCCAAAGCAATTTATGAAATGTGAGCCCGAGCGCGGCCCGAGCACGACGAATTTTTAAAATCTGAGCCCGAGCCCAACCCGAGTCCGACAAACTTCTAAAATATAAGCCCGAGCACGGCCCGAGCCCGCCAGAGTGTTGTTAAATATCCTGCCTAGTCCGACAGGATATTAACATGAACTTGAAGAAGTTTGCTGTTAACCTAAATAGCGTAGGCACAAAGCGAATACGACTACTTTAGATTTAAATTTTCTCTAAACTTGGACCGAACTTTGTACAACTTATCCTCACTTCTAAGCTGTATTTTCGGCAGTCGTGTAACTTCATTTGCCACTTCATTTGCCAGTCTTCGAAATCAAGGCACACCGGAGGATACCTTAAATGATTCCGAGTAAGTAGATTTTTTTTATTATTGCAATTCCTCAACAGATATTGCACCTTTCTTTCTTCCATTCCTTGCTGAAATTTGATCAGACGATGTGTCCGGTTTCACCATTTGAGTTTTGTCTTTACCTCTAGTTACGTTGGCACCATGATTTTATCTGCGCTTCTGTTCTTTCTTGCCTTGAGTCATGGCTCTAAAAAAATTCTTGCGCGAACAAACTCATCGGGTCTGCTTAGAAAATTGGTTCTTCAAGCTCTGCACACACTGCGAAATCCAGGTCACGTTTGTTCTGTTTGTTTTACTTTGAAAAGGAGAGAAAAAATACAATCATGTTGTAGTGTGCGGCTGGAGTTCCCTCGTTTACTGGCCCGCTCGCTCCCACTAAGCTGATGGGACCCAGACGTTTATTTTATTGATGTGAAGGCTTTCTAAGTGCAATCGTCTTTTTATCATATCTTTTAACGGCGCGGTAGTGAATTAGCACTTCATTTTTTGTTTTCACTTTACCTAAAATATCAACACGGAAACTTCCTCTTGCCAACAATTTAGAATTTACCGCACAGGATAGCCGGGCGTCAGGAACTGGACGGGCTGGATCGGACCGGCACGGACCGAAAAATTTTGGTTCAAGCCCGAGCCCGGCCCGCCGGCTGGTCCGGGCTCGGGCTTTCGGGCTTGCTCGGGCCCGTGCACTGCACTAGAACCTTTGAAACGCCAGTGGCGAACGCCAAAACACAACAAAAATTCGAAAATGTAAAAAATAATGCTCTCTGGTATATATATTTGGGCGGATAAATTATTGACATTATCAATTCAAATTGCTGGTGATTACATTACTCCCAAATGCGAAATTAGTGCGCAGCGCGAACTGCAGTATTCTCGGTCACAGCGCAATGCTGCTGCGTCTTAGGAAGTGATATCGGGATGCGCGAACGCACGGCGGCGCTGCTCTGCCGTTACATCGTTGCGCGTCACCGGCGCCGAGCATGTTGTTTCAAATCGTGTTTGAACCTACCGCGAAAATTCCAGCAATGGTAAGCCTCTGCGTCGGTGGCGCGAACTGCGTCCGAGGGGGTGAACGCATCCTCCTCGAGCGTCATCGCGCAGCGCGTCACTACCGCCCGGCATGTCTCCCTGCCTCCAACCTCTCACCTTTCGCCGGGGAGCGCCTCTCGCCGAAACGGCATACCTCCCTCCCCTAACACTTTCTCCGCACTTCCCTCCTTCGTTTTCTTTCTGTCTTCGGTTCTCCCTTCGTTCGCTCAGCGTTCGCCGTCAAACTACAGTAGTGGGCGCCAAAGTGCTGCGGAATAAAATAAGAACTATATACATGTTTAAATGCTTAAGTTACACCCAGAAAAAAATGTTTTGTTGAACTGCTTCCAGCTCTGCAGCGAAACCGTGTGGTTCGGCTCTGTATACCCCTGACTGAATTGCCCCAGAAATGTGTCCCCGGGTATAGCCGTCGCAGCGGGGCGTATTTTCAGCGGAATACTGCCTTCGCAAGTGTGAGGCCCGGAACCATCGGGGCCTTACCAATTCTTCGTAATGCTTACCTATTGTTACACCCCCTATGCTTCGACACACTTGCGCTACGCTTTCTGCTATTATGGGTTGTTCTTCAGTAGCTATGTAGTTGTTTATTCCCTTATCCACGTTCAAATTTCCGGAGCAAATGGTTATTTGCACCGGGTATTTCGCCATCCTTGACTGACCTTACGTCGGTGCCACTTTTGGTAGAAACCGCATTTGCACTTCTCGCATGCACTGTGTTGGGATAGCGTGTGTTTTCTCTTAACCTTTCGTTCTTTCTCTAGCCTGGAAGAGCAAGAGATTGAGCTCCTCTCTTTTTGTGTTTGCTTTTTTGTGGCACACCTTTTACACAATATTTGAGGGACAGTTCTTAAATTTAAATCAGAACTGGCACTTTCGGTTACGGGCTTGCATTTTAAGGCAAAGCAGTGAAAACTATACCAATATATGAATATTGCAAGTGCGTCAAAAATAACTGCGCTTTCTGATACCTTCTAAAACACCTGCAGCTCTAAAAAGATGAAGATAGGCTGCCTTCAGAAGCGAGAAAATGGCAGCAACATTTCAGAGGACATCGCAAAAATATCATAGGACTATAGGAAACAACAACAAAATGTAACACCCAAATAAGAGGACCTTCGTATACTTTAGAAGTTCGTACCTGGTTAAAACTGCACACTGTAGAAGAATTTACCTTCTTGAGGGGTAATCTTTATCTACTACTAACACCCTTATACCCCTGTAAAGGTTGTTTTGTCGTTTATTACACCTGGCTAACCTGAAATGAAGAATGCACACCATATTAGAGAGGCCGCTTTTACACTATCCTTCGGTTCTCCACGTACCGATTTCTGTATTTATAAACCCATTTTTAGAGTGAAAGCTCCACTACATTAACCTTTCAGTATTTCATCGCGTCTCACGTGACCTTAGCTGCCTTCCCGCAAGCTTCTCTTTTCTTACCGCTTCGCTCGCTTAGAGCATCGCCTCTACTGTACCACATAACTAGGTGAACGTGAAACTGCTGCTTCGCCTGAGCTTGATCGCTCAGCGCCGTCCGGCCCGTCTGTGCGTGCCTTCCGGCGCACGCGAACCACGCGACAAGGCGAGCGTTTAACGGCTGCTTCGCCTGCGCTTCGTTCGTCAGTGCCGCCGTTGATGACGCGCTGGTTGAGCTCTCTGGCGTGCCTTTCCCCGCAAGCCAAAAGATGAATTGAATCATTCAGTTAACTCTAGTAGCTGCAGCACTTGATGTCAGGCTTCGAAATATCAAGCAAAGACAACTTTCACGCACCACTTCGGGCATTGTCTGTTCTCGGTCGTGATAACTAGGCTTAGAAATGTTATATTTGAGCGATTTGTTTTTGTTCTCTCGACACCGGGAATGTAGCAGTGCATAGGAGGTATTTTAAGCTTAGACATGATGTGCTTAACGGCGGGCCTACAACTAATTGCCTTAAGATTCTGTGGAATGCGGTCCACCGAAGGCACTACCGCTACCATTCAAGTTTGATGGATCGCCTCATTATCTCCTTTAATTTGTCCGACGCCAGCCTTTCTTTGCTTGGTGAATGAACACGGGCTTGCGCGAAAAAGGCACCACACACAGGACGGGACGAGACGGGTTGCGCGCGTCCCGTCCGTCCGGTGTGTGGTGCCTTTTTCGCGCAAAGCCCGTGTTCATTCACCAAGGTGTACCAACTCGCCCAACAACAAGTTCTTCTAAACTACCTTTCTTTGCTTCATGCGAGTCGCGTCATCCGCCGCCACGGTCACGCCGATGTGAAGCGACATACATGCAATTTTAAACTTCGCCTGTCATTGTGCTTCATGCCATACGTCTAAAACTTCTCCTACTTTACGAATAACGCCTAGCTTCAACTCACACATGGCTAACGCCTCCACTTGTGGCGCAATAAGCCCCGGCGAGCCAGGCCGCTATGCGCGGCACTTGAAATTTGAGCGACATCGTCCAAATCATTCGCTTCTGCAATAATATGCTGGCACCGAAACTCTAAAAAAAGACGTGCACCAATTTAATAGCAAAACGCTAGAATTTACCCGTCAGTAAAAGTGAAGAATATTACCCGCGTGAAAATCTTGAAAGAACACTGACGGGCGTCCAACCAGACAATGATGCTTTCGTATTCACGACTGAGGACTTATTAGGTGCGTTCTGAATTTAAATAGGGGAATTACACGCCGCAATAATCCTGTTCCCCCCTAGCCCCCTCCCCATTCCTTTTCAGGAGGAACTACATATACGCATTTATTTCCTAGTTAAATCGCTTGCAACATTGCGTAGTGAAGTTGTTCACAACCACGTTTTCTCAAATACACAGTCGGGGTCAATTTGAAGGCTATCCCTCCGGGGCCGACCGAAACGGGCAGTAGCGCCGCGTTACGTCAGCAGCTTCCGTTGAGAGGGTAGCATGGGAGTAGCTTCCCTCCCCCTTTTTGCTCTTCCTTGAATAGCTGTCACCCCCTTGCAGCAGGTTGCAGCTTTCTCTGTTTTAATTTGTGCTTTATTTCTTCCATGACTCGCCAGACCGGCTGATGTGGTCTGCACAAAACTACGACAGTGATATCAAAACCTGGAACAAACGGCCCGGTTATTATCAGCCCTTGCACAGATCAGTCATTCTTATCGAACGTATGAGGCAACGACGCGCACACAAGGTTGGCGTGAAAGGAAATCAAATACTGAATAAATATGTGGAGCGAATCACAGCGGGCGGCCGTTGTAGAGAGGAAGAGCATACGAGGAGTGAGAGCCAGCGCAATCTTTATCTTTACAATTCTGAAATCATCCGCTATGCAGCTGGAAGAGCCCATCGGTCGAATATCCAGCGATAACCTTCAAATTGATGCCGACTGTACACTAGTGGTAGAGATAGGAATAACTCAATTCAAAATTTTTCACCCAAAGGGAACCATCTCGTTCTGTTTTCACTTCTTCGCTTAGTTTCAGGCGTTTTGGCGCCAAGCGGAAATACCTTGCGCAGCTGGTGAACAGGGGCTGCTGGAAGCACTGGTCAGCCGGCTGCTCGGTGGAGACGCAGCTGCGTAGGCAGTGGCCTAGGGAGGCGAACCGGTTGGCGCCGCGGTTGCACGGGTGTACGGCGTCGGCCGACGTCACCACGCACGAGTTGGACGCTCGCCGGTAGTAGTACTCCTGCTTCGGCCGTGCGCAGAACGTGTAGACCTCGATGCCGCAATCCTTCCGAGTCTGCAGCCAATGTTGAACACGTGGTATCTTATCGAAACGTGACGTAAAGTTTTTTGGTGATTTTTTTCCTGAGGTTACCCTGACAATCTATTATTAATGATAACACGACAGTCCAGCAACATTTTTCAGACCTAAAAAGTATAGCTCGATTTTTTGTTGTCATACTGGCAAACAAACAAACCGTGATCATCATCATCATCACCAGCCTATCTACGCCTACAGCAGGGCAAAGGCCTCTCCCATTAATCTCCGATTACCTCGGTGCTGTGCTAACTGCGAACAATTTGTCCCTGCAAACTTCTTGATCTCACCTCCCCATTTAACTTTCTGCCGCCCCCTGCAACGCTTGCCTTCTCTAGGGATCCACTCTGTTACCCTTAATGACCAGCGGTTATCTTGCCTTCGCATTACATGCCCTGCCCACGTCCATTTCTTCTTCTTAATTTCTACTAATATGTCCGTAACACGCGTTTGTTCCCCTACCCACTCCGCTGTCTTCTTGTCCCTTAACGTTACACCTATCATCTTCATTGCTCGGTGAGTCATCCTCAATTTAAGTTGAACCTTCTTAGTGAGCATCCAAGTTTCTGCCCTGAACAAACCCTGCTCATGCTGAACTAGGGCGACTTCCCGGACCGCAAATATTGTGATTGATTGATTTATTGTAGGGTTTAACGCGCCGGCGCAACGCAGGCGATGAGACGCGCCGTGTTTGAGGGCTCCGGAATAATTTTGACCCCCTGGGGATCTTTAAAGTGCACCGAAATCTCGTACAATCGGGCGTTTTTGCTTTTCGCCTCCATCCTAAAAGCGGCCGCCGCGGCCTGGAATTAAACCCGCGACGTCGTGCTCAGTAGCGCAACGCATTAGGCACTAAGCCACCGCGGCGGGTGGAAATGTTTTTTTTTAAACGGTTGAGAATGCCTTCTGCTATTTTAGGGCTACCGCTCACAGAGAATCGAAAGCGCACCTAAAACGTATGCCACTGTAAGGAGCATTCCGACTTATCGACGTTGGTTAAGTCTGGCACCGTCGGCTTCTTTTCCCGGCCGCGGAGGCCACTTTTTGATGGAGGCGAAAGCGAAAACGCCCGTGTGTTACAGATTTCGGCTCACCTTAAACATACCCAGTTGATCAAAATTAATTCGGAGGCCTCCACTACGGCGCGCCTCATCGCCTATGTAGCGTCACGGCGTGAAACCTTATATTCAATCAATCAATCAATCAATCAATCAATCAATCAATCAATCAAGGGAGTGTGGTACACTACAATCCTGGTTTATCATACCCGGTTCCGTTTCCCTTAAACGGGAGCGAAGAATCACACCGGGCGTTAGAAAAAATGGACGCGTTTTAAACTATGGTAATACAATACGGTCCCTAACATTTACAGTACTTAGCGAAAGAGCAGATTTATAAAGCTGTTCATATTTGGACTTTCCTTTTTATGCGGCCGAAATGCAAGGATGAGACTAAAACAAGCAGTAAGATGAACTTGTCTTGCATCTAATCTTGCTCAAGTGCTTTCTTCGTTTTTTTTTTTGTGCTGTATATAAGTATCAGTGGAAAGAATTATGAAATACTAGCTAGGCAAACCTATGTCTTTCTACATCCCATTTCAGCTGCGCGGCTATCAGGCAAACAAACGGCGAAGAATACTGACTTTTGCGTGATTGGGCAGTCGAGCAATACAACGCGCCTAGGAAGATGCCGACACAGCCATTATCATCAATTTCCAACATTTCTTTCCAACATTTGTTTCCAAAATGTTTCCAACATTTCATTTCATTTTTGAATCAGGTTTTTAATCAAATTTTCATTTTTCAATCAATTTTAAATCAAATTCATTTTAGCATTTCAATCAGTGTTGTACACGTTCCTCTAAAACAGGAAGGAAAGCTAGTTCCTCGCTCCTTCCCAATTTTGAAACGAGTTCCCGTTACACGATCCTTTATTGCGAAAATAACGCGTTACAGTTCCACTTCGAACATTGGAAGGTGTCGTTACATTAACGTCACATTTCATTTTTTTTTATATGAAAATATGGTGTCAGGTAATCCTGAAGCGAAATATAGTGAGAAATTTAGAACTCACGTCGAACTATGTATATTATATAAATATGAACACCAGCGGCAGCAGATTATCTGGAGACAAACAGAATCCAAAGAAACGCACCTAGACGATTTTTTTCAGGGAGCACCGGACAAACTGCACACATATCTAACTGCGACTTTGGTGCTCGTCTCCTATATGTGCAACAGCTTGATGTGGACCAGTTGGTTCGACATGATCACAGAGTTTAAAGGAGCAAAAAACGCGGACACTAGAAGAAAAAACGAGCAAGACAAACGAAGTGCTCTGTTTGTCTAGCTCTTTTTTTTCTTTTAGTGTCCGCGTTTCTTCTTGCGCCTTTAAAACTTGTGATAATTATAGATGCAGCACAGGTGTAGGTAAAAATGGTCCCGGAAAAAATGGTCCTGTAAAAAATGGTCCTGGTAAAAATTGTCCCGGAAGAAATGGTCCCTAAGCCAAGGCAGGAAAAAGTAGCCTTGTTCGACTAAGGCCGGTTAATCGAGCGAAGAACGTTTGTTTTACCGAAATATAGGTTATGTTGCTTTCATTGCCTCTCCCATATTTATTCTCTTTTTGCCGTTATGCTGGCTTAGTCGGCAGATGTTTCCTATCGGGGCAGCCGTAAAGTGCGTACGAAAGTTCAAGGCATATCAACATAAAATTTACCCTTCACATGCTCAGAGACTTGTACGCACCCCCTGCAAAGTTTTACGTTTTTTCCCTTAGCTTTTCTTTACACTCTTCGTTGCTGTTTGTTGCTCTGCGGACCGATATTTCCGCACACCGAAATGTCCGCACCGAAACGTTCTGCGCCGAAACGTCCTAGAATCGGGACGACGCTGTGGAGCTCCCACGGCGTCTTGTGCAATTTTCGCAGATACTGATGAAACATCGTAGCGTGGATCTTTAATTACCTTCCATACACTTACATGGCTGTGTCCGACAAATCTATTGAACCACCGGTTCCAGGCCACGCAGTTGTTTGTGTGGTTTTAATCCAAGTACTTGAATTAAAATTTTTAATCGACGATCAGCCCTACCATCCATCCATCCATCCATCCGTCTGTCCATCCGTCCGTCCGTCCATCTATCCGTCCGTCCGTCCGTCCGTCTGTCCATCCATCCATCCATCCGTCCATCCATCCATCCACCCATCCACCCATCCGTCTATCTGCACATACATCGCCCACCCATCCATCCATCCATCCATCCATCAAACCGTCCGTCCGTTCGTCTGTCTGTCTACCCTATTTGCTTTGTTAGATTTTAGCCTCCACAAGCGTTAATTTCTGCCCCCTATAGCAATATTAAAGCATCCAATCTCTTTCTCAACCCTTTAGCTAAAACGCAAAGGGACAAAATCAAAACCGCAAAAAATTTCAGATCTGACTAACTTGAAGAGAAGCACGTCGACTGGACCATGGGACCATTTTTTCCTAGATAGTCACTGGGACCCTTTTTCCCAGGATCGTTTTTTCGAGACCATTTTTTTCCGGGACCATTTTTTTGCGTTTCCTGTGCAACACATATTGCACTTTCCACTTCGGTCTTACCGATGCGTAGTAAGGTTACTGCGCCTCAGATGTGTAAATAGAAAGTTACTCACATGCAGGAACATAAGTTTCTTGCACAAGAAACCGCGTCGAAAGTAACAATACATAAGTTTTAATGTCATTGAACGCGAACGACATTAGCTACAAATAACATTCGCTTTGGCCATGCGGGTCTACATGGCGAAAAGAGGCCGTTCGATAATGATAGCAGTGGCGATTAAAACACTCGCAGATTTGCAAGATTAGAACGTAAATGCGTCCAGAATATCTTCAACCTTTTACTGTTTTAAAACAAACCAAACTACCTTTCACAGAAAAGTGGACCTCTATTTTAGGTGACATTCACATCAGAAGCCGAGGCATGTAAGTAGTTTAGACGAAATTGTTGTTGGGAGAGTTGGTGCGCATTTTCAGAAAGTGTAAGCTGCGCTGAGGAAGACACCACACAGAGAGAAGTACAAGAGGACTGAAGCAGACTTGCAACTAACTATTATTCCATGCAGAAACACACATAAATACGGGCGGGCATATCATTACAAATATAACAAATATACAAAAATTTGTCGTGAGGATTTTCACAAACGATCTTCGATAAGCAACTCTGCACGCTGGCTGTCGACCTTCGGCGGCCTCCCTCCGGTATTGTCTATACGGCGCGCGACAAAATTAGGCCCCACAATGGCGAAATTACTGTCTTTTGTCAACACGTCGCGTGCAATACAAAAGGACCCGGCACTCCCATTGACCGATTCTCACCAGATTGGCGACATGCCACGCCGTGAAAAACTGCGCGCTGACTGAAACAATTCGAGCAGGACAACATCCTGAGGCACTGCGGCGCGCCCTGCTCTATTGATAGCCAGTGACCCTTCGAATGGCCTCACAGCGAGATCAACTCTTCCGACAACAACGCACCCATTGCTCGCGCGCCCTAATGCGGTAATTATTCCTGACAATATACAGATAGGGTGGTTTCAAAAGGTACCTGCAGCGCCACTCGGCCTTAGTTAACCTTTCCCCGGTAGGAAACAATTATATCAGCCAGACGTGCATCCTGGCCTCCCCAGACAAGCGGGTATAGGTGAAAAGCATTCACCCGGCTGCGCTATTCACCCATCGATTGCCGCGTAAGCTCAACCGGCATGAAAGCAAGCACAAGCTGCGGCCCGCTGCGGCTGCGTCGTTATTCTTCTCCCTTTGACCTTCGAGGAAGCACGTTCCGCTGAAGGGCGGACGAAATGGCCAGCTTATAGGAAGGGAAAGACAGTAGCGACTTCTGGATTTTTGTACTCGAGCCTTGGTATCAAAAACAGTCAAATCGTAGCGTTTTAACGTTTGCGAAAGGAATGCCGTTCCTTCATAAATTTAACGAGTAACCGTTACAGTTCCACCGACCCTTAACGGAACGGTGGCGTTACTTCGTTCCTCCAAAAAGGAACTAGTTCCAGGAAAGCCGTTCCGTACAACACTGCTAGGAATATTCTTAGAAATGTGTTTCACATTTCTTGAACTATTATTATCACTGCCTGAGACGCTTGGCCCTTTCATTCCTAGGAATAGTCTTAAAAACTCACGGTGTGTCGAATAGGGAAAGCAGCTTTGCCCTTCGCGGCTTTACGGTGATGGTTTTCGGCATCCCGAGTCTTCGTGACGGTGCCCTCCCTAATCCTTCTGAGCTGTCTTGTGTGCATGCCATGCGGCGATTTCATTGTGAGCGTGGACGCAGCCGTCGGGTCCTCTTTCGTGACGCCCTGCTTCGTCCCTTTGGAGGGCCCGTCTTCCAGGAGATGAGTCGTAATGGCGTTGACTAGGTGTTCCTTCAGCACCGCAGACTGGTCGCTCTTTGTCGTGGCGCCAGGCGTCGGCTGACCTGACCGGCCCTCCGACGACGACTGCTTGGGCGCAAACGCCATCACCATTCGCTGCGACTGCACCGCTGTGGAAATGACGAAGAGAAAGAGGAAAGCGGCGGCTATCGTCAATCCGACGATAGGCACGAATGTGAGCCAGGGAAAGGGTTTCCCCAGGCTACCGGCCCGGTCCGATCGCCTCCTACTGGGAGGGATCAATTCTGAGTCGCTGGCCACGTTGCAGACGCAGCAGTGCGCACTGTGGGTCACCGAGCTCGAGCTGTCGGTCGTCGAGTCCGTCAGATCACTACTGTCTGTGCATCGCGTGACGGAGAATGGCCGATTGGTTGCCCTGCTCCATCGCGAAGCGGCACGCCATCCCCACGCGGGAGAAACTGCAGCCTCGTCACATGGCTGCTCGAAAGGACCAGCTGCAGCTGTGCTCGCCCTGTCGACTTTCGGGGTGGCTTGCACGGGGGGGACAGAAACAGAAGGCTCCGCTGGCGCAATGGAATGGCTGACGTTGGGCAATTTGGGCCCTCCACGTCGGGGCAGATGCAGTTGGTCTCGTTCTGAGTGATCTTCCTCTCTCATCGCATGCTCATAAATATTAAACGTTGCTGGTCCCCGCTTGGCCATGACTCACTCGCTTTGGCTCCGCTCTTCAAATGTGCAGAGAAGGTCTTATGATGATCGGAGAGCTTTGCCTTCTTGCGCTGGAGGTAGGCGTTGAGGCGGTCACAACCGCGGGGGGCAACATACCCACCTGGGGGGATAGGCCACGGGCAACATAACAACTCACAAGCACAAAATTCAGAAACAGGTAGGATGCCGATGACAAGAAAGTTGACGCTGAGGATGATGATACTTAAAGGCCCATAAGCATTATTTATGGGGCCGTCAGAATGCATTGTTTACAGTAATACAACTGAACTGAAATATAAAAAGGTGACAGCCCCAAAGCGCAAAATAAATCTGCTTGGGTGATTTTTGTTGTTGGAAAACGTTTATTCAGAAAAAGGGGGAGGAAATGGTGAGAGAAAGAGTTAGGAGCGATGGGTGGCCATCCTATTCCGGTAGGCCGCGCAGGGTCGCCGCCGCCTTCGCCCGAGAGATCAGGCCTTCCTTGTCCTCGAGCTGGCAACTGCGCAACGCGCTCTCCCATCGCTCTACAGAAGGGGGATCGGGTGGTCGGGGGTTCAGTGGGAACATCCAGACAAGGTGCAGGGTCGTCTTGGGAGTGTCGCAGCGTGAGCAGTTGGGTGCGTAGCAAGTGGGGAGATGCGGGGGAGGGCGACGTGGTTGTGGTATCTGCGAGTTTGAAGCATTCTTAACAGATGTATAGCGCAAAAAAGACGAAGGACAAAGAATGCACGAGGACGAAGCGCTACTTAGCGCTTCGTCCTCGTGCATTCTTTGTCCTTCGTCTTTTTTGCGCTATACATCTGTTAATAATAATCGACCAACTAGCCCAACAACGTACTTTACTTGAAGCATTCGCCTGATGCGGGCGTCGGAAACAGAAAGCGAAGGGTGAGGAGGGGCATAAGTGCGTAGGGAGGCCCGGTAGTGGTATAGGATGTGGGTGTCAGAGCAGAGCATAGAATGTGTCAGAGCACGTGTCGGCGTCGGTGTCGGTGTCGGATGTCGGTGTCAGAGCATAGGATGTAGGGGGTCAGTGCAGGGGGACCGTGGTATAGGTTGGGGCGGCAGGCCTCGTCTGGGAGGGCCTGGGTAAGAAGATCACGGGCCGTTGCGTGATACACTCCGTTCCCAGGCAGAGATGTGTGGCTCGGTGTCCACCAAGGAGGTTGTATAAAACTTCTGGAGTGGAGGCCGCTCATAGCGGGCAACGCGGGGAGGGGAAGCCGGGCGAACCGGTCGGCGGCCATATTGGCGTGGGTAGAAAAGGCGCTGCGCCGGCAGGGACGCTTAAGTGCGGTCGCGTTTTTTTGGCTTTACAAGGGAGAAAACGATGGTAAGCTAGTTTATTGATTGCGATATTTGAGGGCAGACTGAATTTGGCCTTACGCGTAAGGTTTTGACGTAAGATATGGTTCAAGCAGCGAGTTCGCCTGTGTATATCTTACGGTGGTCAACAGAGCTGTCGATGCGGGAAAACGCCTATTCTAAAGGCACCACCCCTGATTTTATTTCAATAAACGTTTATTCGGTATAACTAAGGCTATAGACCGCCCCCTTAACATTAAAATTACCTCATGTTGCGCGCCATGGCAAGAGATTCCGCGTTATAAGGTTACTAGTAGCCGTGATTTCACGCTGGAAGTGCGGGACACGCGAAAGCTCGATTATTTGACGCTTGTTTCTTTTAGCGGCGTTGCTAGGATTAATGAATGCTTATTCATTAATGATTAATAAATAATGCAGTAGCGGTTCGAATGATTTTTAATCAGTACTGCAAGAATAATATCCATCAGGATATTGCAATCTTTATGTAGTGCAAATGCACGTTTTCTGGTTTAAACAGCATGCCCAGTTTTGCCCTTGCCGAAGACCAAATTAAGCACGAGCTTTTGATTGATTGATTGGTTGATTGATTGATTCATTGTGGGGTTTAACGCGCTGACTCAACGCAGGCGATGAGGCGCGCCGTAGTGGAGGGCTCCGGATTAATTTTGACCACCTGGGGAATTTTGAACGTGCACCGAAATCTCGTTCACACAGTAGTTTTCGCTTTTCGCCTTCACCAGAAAAGCGGCTGCCGCAGCAGGGGATCGAACCCGCGTTCTAGGGATGAGCAGCACAGTGCATTAGCCACTGAGCCAACGCGGCGGGTCTATTTCCAGCTTTTCAATCGTATTTTGCGAAATCGATTTGGCACACACTGAAGCACATTAAAGCAGTTTTTTTTTATTCCGCGTGCACTTTACAGAAGGCATGGGACTCCCATTGACTTTATTTTTCAAATCCAGATGGTTACCTAATTGGATGCACGACTACATTAACCGCGCACGTTGGCACGATAGTAGCCTGCTATTGATAAGAAAACTACTCGCAGGAGGTTACTCAATCACATTCAAAACCTCGTTGACCGCGCAAGTTCGGACGTGAGCAGCGTGCTATTGATAACAAAATCACGCGGACGAAGAACGCGGGAGAGCATTGCGGTGCATCAAAGACTTCTACGAAACAGCGCTAACGAGAAACGTCAGTGTATTCACGTATGGCCGGATGTAAAGGAAATGTATTAAACAAGAGTGCCTTGATTTTTGACGGTAACTGCCTTAGCAATACTCGGAATTTAAATTAGTGCGGAAAAACAATTTGCGCCCCACATAGTTACAAACATGTGATTTCGCGCAGCCAAGCGACTACAGGACCACCACAACTACGAGCGAAAACATTCGCATATCTGCGTAAACAAGCGCTTACGGTATGCTCAGTAAGCGGACGGCAGGTGCTACGGCAAATTTTCCCTTTACATCACGCACAAACGGCGGGCAAATGTGCACTCATAACGTTATAATACTAGTAATGCCCTCGAAACCCAAAACAAACAGATACCCTCAGTACTTACAGATAAAAGGTGATCCCCGACGCCTTCTTCGCGTGATTAGTGCAGCCGAACGCGACGCACGAGCAGACCATTTCTGCTTTCTACACCTTTGGAGCATCCATCCGCGAACGAGGATCGAACGAACACGAGTCCTGCTCTTTGGCAAGAGAGAACTCGGAAGAACGACACATGGAGCAGAAAAAAATGTCATTGTGTCTACTGTTTATTTTAGTTGTTAGCGCCCAAGAATGTAAATAATTACCAGATGTGTGCGCCCCCGGCGCACGCACGGGCGACTTGCGAAGCGCTTAACTAGAAACACGGAGAGGGGAGCATAACCGAAACCACATGCGGCGAAATGAACGCACGCAAGAAAAGCTCGGTGCGCTTGAAGGTAGCCGCATGAGAGAATCAACTTGCAAAACAAAACAAAAGAAAACAAAAAAAGAACGGAAGCAAAACTATAACGTAAACCGCCGCAAAAACAAGTACATTATGCGACGAATGCAATGCGTCTGCTACCGCGGAACGAGTTTTCTACCCACGTCAAGATGGCGGCCGTCGGCGTCAGTTTTCGAGCACCATCTCCACTCCAGAAGTTCTATACAAGCTCCTTGGTGTCCACACGATGCGGGTTAACCGTAGAGTGCGGCGTTGGGACAGGATGTGGAGTGCCAGGGTGGAAACTCTGCCTTGAGAGTAGCGGCGGCAGGCAGCTTGAGAGTCCGTGAGCACCGTGACAGTTGGAGTCGTAGCGTGAGCGATGGCGAGGGCTATAGCGGCTTCTTCTGCCGTGCTCGTTGATGCTGTCTGCAGGCTGGAAGCAACGAGGGTGGTGGCGCCGGAGCGCACTACGGCAGCTACGTGCTCGTTGTCGGAGGTAGGGAGTGGCGTCGGTGTAAAGGGCAGTTTAATCACTGCCGTACTTTCACAGAAGGAGGCGGGTCTGATGCTGTCGTCGTCCAATGTTGTACGTGGGGTGCATATGGCGTGGGATTGCAAGCACCCGTATGTTCGCGCGTTGAGCAGTGGGTATTCGTTGGGGCGTATTGGGAGTCTGCTCTACATGTCGACCGAATTTATGCAGCAGATGTAGGCCCGTTGGGGTGAGCTGCAGTCGTTGCAACCAGTTGTTTATAGGGGCCTGCATCAATTCAGTGAGAGTATTGTAAAGACCTAGTTTTGAGTAGCCGTTTGGTCGAGGTGTACACGGGCAAGCGAACTGCTGTCTTGTAGGAGCGGTTTTGTAGAATTTCAGAATTAGAATGTCAATTTTGGCTTCTTCTCGCGGTTTGAGGGCAAGGTAGGGAGCTCCGTATGTGATCCGACTGGTTAGCATTGCTTGGAGAATGCGGCAGGTGTTGGCTTCTCTGAGACCGTGTCTTCTCGAACAGGTTCGTCGGGTTAGGTGGGTTAGTTGTGACACAGTAGTTTCTAGTTTAGAGAGATATGCAGCTCCTGAGCCGTCGTGGTGGTAGTGAACCTCCACAATGCGCTGGGTCTTGACAGTGGGGATCAGTTGGCTGCCGATGTATATTGTGGGGTCGGTTGTCGGGTTCGGTGGTCATCCTCGGGTCCTGTTTCGGACCCGAGGAACGACCCGAGATTTAGATGGGGAACATGAGAGACCGCACGTACGGAGTTAATGCGAGATGACGTCGACTATTTGCTGTAAATTATCTTGCTAGTAACCTGCGTAGCCTAAGTTAGTCCAGAGCGTGAGATCATCAGCATATAGAGCGTGATGTATGTCAGGTATCTGTGCCAGTTGTACCGGAAGGCCCAAGAGGGAGATGTCGAATAGCAAAGGGGAGATTACTGATTCTTGGGGCGTGCCCCGGGCGGGGATGTGGAATTTCTCTGTCTTGTACGGTCCGAGGTGTAAGGCAGCCGTCCGGTTTGTGAGGAAGGCGAGGACAAAGTTGTAAGTCGCCTTTCCACAGTCCGTGGTTTCGAGTTGTTGTAGGATAACGGTGTGGGTTACGTTGTCGAAAGCCCATTGTATGTCTAGGGCTACGATGCATCTTGGATTCGTTTTGCTGAGGTGGTCAAGGATTGTTTCTTTCGATTGTAGGGGTACATCTTGAGCAGACAGATGTGCCCGGAAGCCGAACATGGTGTGGGGAAAGCGGCCAGTATCTTCTAGGAGTTCTGTAAGGCGTCGAGCGAACAAATGTTCGTATAGTTTACCCACACATGAGGGTAAGGAAATCGGTCGTAGGTTGTCGAACCCCAAGGAATTGTTTAGTTTTGGCAGTAAGGTAATATCAGCGTGTCGCCACTGCGAGGGTAGTGTTCCTTCTTTCCAGTGCGGTTGTAGCAGTGAAGGAGGAAATCCTAGTGCTCGTCAATCAGGTTCCGAAGCAGCTTTTATGTAATTTGGTTGTGCCCCGGCGCCGAATTGCGTCTTTACCATGCAAGTGCTTGTAAAAGTTCCTCGCGTGTGTATGGCTCGTCAAGGTTGGGGTTTGGAGCCCCTTGTTAATTAGGGTGGGAAGCAGACGACGGAGTTAAGAGGAGCCAAAAGGCTTCTTTTGACGAGAGGAAAGCAGCTGGTCCGGGGGTTGAGAGTGATTGTGAATGAGGCGGGTGAAGTGTTGAGTAATGATGGTTTTGGGTGGCCTATTGCCCAACAGGTACCGAATTATGTTCCATGCTTTCGTTGCTGGGGGGGATCCGCACAGTTGGTCGCAAAACGTGCTCCAGTTTTCGTTTTAGAGATGTTGGGCGTACGCGAGCGCCTCTTGTGTTAGTTTTGCGATGCGCCGTGTGAGTGGGTGGTTGTGCTTGCTGCGACGCCATCAATTCAGTAAGCCACGGCGGGCTTCCCACCGGTGGTCAAGGTGGGCATCGACTGCTGAGAGATCCTGTGTGAGTATGATGTTCTTGGTGTAAGTCTGCTGTAGGTCGACCAGCTGTTGACTCGAATAACCAATTTCTTCCGTAGGTTGTCTGAAGGGAAGTAGGGCTTTCCGGAGGGCCTCCCAATCGGTTAGTCGTGCCACTCCGGTGCGGTGGCGGGACGCATGATTGGAGACACATAGGGCAATTATGAAGTGGTCACTTCCCAAGGTGTCCGGCTTGCGTTCCCAGTGTATTTGTGGGAGATGTCGCGTAAATTTGAGATCGGGTATGGAATCTCGCGTTACGCTGTTTCCGAGCCAGGTAGCCTCGGTGAGGTCATTTTGCACG
Organism: Haemaphysalis longicornis; assembly: GCF_048455015.1. NCBI lineage: Eukaryota > Metazoa > Arthropoda > Arachnida > Ixodida > Ixodidae > Haemaphysalis > Haemaphysalis longicornis. Next base: position 2,501,910 of record NW_027526295.1, read on the forward strand.
ATGAAATGGTAATTTCGCCTAGCGTGAAGGAGAGCCGTTCCTTTCTTTGATGCGTGAGAACATCGTCACGTAACATGCGGCGTGTTAAAATCCCCGAGGAGTATGCACTGATTGTTTCTGGTGAGTCGGGTCACTGTATCAAGTAGCTGTTCTATGGCCGTGAGAGGATGGGTGGGGGGCTGTACAGGTTCAGGATAAAGGGGCTTTTTTCCCGCTTGTAGTGAGGAATGGACTCTACCAAAACGTGATCGATAGGGGACGCCGTGGGTATCACTTGGGCCGGAAGGTTACGCATGACAAATATTGCCGTGCGTTGGTGCGGTGGGTTGGTGTAGGTGTTTTAGGCGCGCAGCGTGAGTGATTAGGTGTCCGTTTCTTGAAGTGCCAGTACGTCCGCGGGGTTGGTAGCTGTGTAGAGTTCAAGGGAGACTTTCTTGCGTAGAAATAATCGACAGTTTCACTAGTATATAGTTAGAGGGGGTTCCACTGTGTGGCTATGGGTCATTGTGTCCTTTTTGTTTTTTGGCTTGGGGTGGGTGTTCGACGAGGATAGTCTGCTCAAGGGCGGAGAATGGTTTCGCGAGAAGACGAAGGGTTGCGTCGGTCGCTTCTGTGATCATTTTAGTAAGGGACGCCATGGATTTTTTTATACTGATCCACATATGGGGCGATGTGGGCTGTTATTTGCGTGTTCACAATTTGTTCTACTTGGGCTCTCGTGGAGGGCGTGGGAGCCTCGGTAGCCGGCGGGGGTGGATGAGGTAGTGCAGCGCGTTCGGCTTCCAGTGCTTCCACTCGGCTGAGAAGTTTAGCGTCTTGTTCCTGCAGTTGTTTGGTGAGATCGCAGAGTGGTTGTGGGTAGGGGAGTGAGAGTGAGAGGGAGTGAGTCGAGGTAGGGAGTGGGGGGAAATTGGGCGTGTCGCATTGGAGGGAGGAATGAGTGGTGGGAGAGCGCGCAGCTACAGCTGACCAGCTTACCTGGTTGTCGGCGAAAGGACGTTTCTTGTTGGTCAGCACGGTTGGCTGGAAGCGGCACGGGCAGTCCTTACCCGCTGTGGTGTGCGGTAGTGAACAGAGTTTGCACATTGGTTGGGACGCATGGTCCTTGGCTGGCGAGGATTGTCCACAGTCTGGACACTTGGGGTCCTCGGGTTGGGGACACACGTCCATGCGATGGCCAAGTTCACCACACAAGCGGCAAACTTACACACACCGGCGAAATGGTCGGCAACAGAGGACGACGCTGCCCACCTTTACGGAGACGGGCACGTAGTTACCTTGGAAAGTCAGAAGCACCGAGCGGGTGTGACCCATGAATCGTGTCCCGGATGAGGGCCGGCCCGTTTCCTAGGAGATAGTCGTGGAGGTTTGAGTCGGTAATGGTGGCTTCCAGACCGTGGATGGAAGTTCCGGCAGATGGAACACCCCGGCAGTTCCGGGTGGAGGCTTCGTATAGGTGGCCAATTCGGAAAGTACAGTTAAGATCTGAACCGTTTGTATGATGCTGAGAGTGATGGCAAGGTCAGGGTCTGGCGTACTTGCGGCGATCACATTCTGAGTGGGTTGCCCAAGGAGGGTAACTTTCTTATAGAAGGACGGCAGGTCGAGCTCACATTTGGGTGCAAAAGCTTCGGTGAGTGGTGTAGTGGTCAGCCTAGCGAGGTTGAGCCCCGCGCACGGTCGACAGATGATCGTGTAGTTGCTTGTTGGGAGCCTTGGTGGCAGATCACGTGCCGCCGTCTTGGAGGGCGGCGTGGCAGGTGGTTGTTGCACATGGGCGATCAGTTTGCGCGGCCAGGACGTGTGTTGGCTGGCGTTTTTTTATGTGCTAGATCCACGGGTTGTCAGGGTGAATGGTGCGTACACTGAGCTGGTCGAATTCCATGCCGGTGATCTGGGGTGCGGGTTGTCATAGCGCGTCACACACGGTCACAAGGCGGCGGTTCTGTTGTTGTTCCAAATAGCTAAGCCTACAAAGCAGGCCTAGCGGGCGCTGCGCGCGGGTTATTTCCCGTGGCCGGCAATCTGGGCTTTCGAGGTTCGATTTGTCTCACCTTGGTGTCAGACTAGGCGTGTGAAAGTCCGGCGCTCGATGTTAGGGTGGTTTATTCAGCGCTAATGCAGATTCGCTGATTGGGAGGCATCAAGTGGGAGCCGAAGCGAAGCTCGTCTGGCTGCGTCAGCCCCCTGGTGGCCCAACAGCGCAAAACACAAATTTTTTCCTCGTGGATTAAGAATGAGTTCAAGCAGCACATACCGAAACAATAAATCAGGTAGAAAATTTTGTTGGAACTGGCACGTTCTTCTACCAAAAAGGTAATTCAAGGTTAATTTTCTAGTCGAATTTTTCAAGCGAAGATTGAAGCAACTTACTTTAACCTGCGCCGCTACTTAGGAAACAGCTGTAAAAGCGATATGACAGGAAGAAAGCCAAACACTGCACTGTTTTTCGGAGTAGCATCATGCACCAACTTGGCCGCCTCCGTTCACTTGCTCAGTTCCTTATAACCTGCGATGTTTGATGTGAACGCCATAGAGTAAAGGCCGCCTTAACGGCAAAGGGTAACGTAAAAAAAAAGACTTTTTTTCTTGGCCGGTTCTAGAGTTCCGTCTGACGGTATAATAAGCGCTCCACTATAGCGATGTCCACCGGCGTTTTGTAACAAAGTGGCCGCGTCTGGCACTACATCTATCTTGATAACGTAAAGCTAGGCAACTTAACCTAACCTAACCTAAACATAACATAACAACATAATTTAACATGGCCTGGCGCACACAAATAAATCACTTAAAACGACAAAGCTAACCTAAGTCATAAAATTTATCGTCCAATTTAAAGATGAAAAGAACTGAGTAAGGCAAAAGGCGGACTCGAACCACCGTCCTTGGGGTCAAGAAGCTAAGACAATGACAGATGCTTTGGTCAGTGATAGCTTCGTCTTAAATGTTCGAATGTCGTTGGACGGCACACCAGGCATGCCTGCAGCGATCCGCTAGAGTGCCGTATGATGGCACTCTAGACACTGCGTTTTTTCTTCACCATTAGGGATGTTCATTTCCTTAAGCACATTTGCTATAATCAAACTTTTTTTTAAAGTCGCATTTAGGGATGAAAAATAGCTTTTCGTTAAGCAAGTGTAAGTGACCACGTCTCCTATTAGAATGTGCTCCGTGTTTATTGTAATTTTTTTCCTTCAAGAAACGTCCATTACGAATCAAAACGCTTTTTGTAACCAGCTGTATTAAGAAATTACTAAGCAACCATTCCATAGCAGACTTTTCAGTCAAGGCAATGCATAGACGCCGTGTACGTTTTTTTTTCCACCTTTGTGCTTCAGAGCCGCGCACCAAAAAATGTCTTTGCTGGGCTTCACACTCTCAAGATTGCCACGTTGGTGCTGTTCTTTCATTCAATGATGATAGCAACGCAGCAGCCAGCAGTTTGAATTTTTTTTTTACTTCGAGTTTTTGCCGCGCGGCATATGAGAGGCGGTTTAAAAAGAGGAGGGAAGAAAGTTAAAAGGAAAGGGAAAGAGAAGAAAATAGGGAGAGGGGCTGCCAAGAGCACAGAAGGTCACGAAACCGACAGGTTTTCAAGTCAACACGTATGCATGCAGTCCAGGGGCGTGCAGAAAGTCCATCAGTGACCTACAGTATTTATCGTCCTGCACCCAGCTGTTGTAGTCATCCGGTTTACCAACCGGAGAAACCCGCGGGCGCAACACCACCATAAAGTGGCCGAAAGAGGTTTACCAAAAGCTAACAGAGACGTTGACAAGCGAACCTTGAAAGACGGTGACCATTTTGTAAACAGAGCTGCACGACAGCTCACAAAATAGGAAAGGCAGTACAGACGGCAGGCTGAAAAGCAAGAACATGACTTCGATGGTGATTACGAAGCTGGTGCCTACTAAATAAATGACTCGAGTGGTGTTTGTGAAAAAAAAACTACTGTTCTTTACCTACATCCTTACTTTAAACTCAATTACCCAAAACAGGGAATCTCATTACATTGTTACTATTATTTCCTATATCTTCCAGGATAACTGCCTGATTTTTTTTCTGTCATCTACATACGTTGTCACATCTACTATGCCAGAATTGAAAATTGCACGCAGGTGATTTTTCTTTAAAAATTTTTAATATACAAATAAAGCGAAAAATCTGGGACTGGTGTAAGAAATTCATAAAAAAGTAAGTTCCGTCTGACTTTAATAATTGTCGTATAGCTAAGACAGCCTAAGAAAAAATTTCCCCGCATTTCCCCGAGGGGAAGAATGTGAAAGTGCGAATGCACGAGTTGAATTTGCGCGGTTCGGTAATGTTCGCGAAAGAGAGATCACACACATACACACACACAACTACAAAGAAAGAAAGATGCATTTATTCACAGACACCTATTTGTGTTGTCGTTGTACTTGATTGCTAGAGCGGATCTCAGCTTTGAAATTTCGTGTCAGTACTCCTTTAAGCTGGTGCATTAGCCCTTCTCACGCCCGATTCCTGGCCAATCCCCCACGTGGGTATGTGCCATGCACAGACACCTATTTGTGTTATCGTTGTACTTGATTGCTAGAGCGGATCTCAGCTTTGAAATTTCGTGTCAGTACTCCTTTAAGCGGGTGCATTAGCCCTTCTCACGCCCGATTCTTGGCCAATCGCCCTAAGTGGGTATGTGCTAAATAAATTAGGAACTCTTCTTGGCCAATCGCCCTAAGTGGGTATGTGGTGCGGGCGGACGGATGGCGGTGGACGCGTGATTCAGATTACTTGGCCAATTGCCCTAAGTGGGTATGTGCTAAAGAAATTACGAACTCTTCTTGGCCAATCGCCCTAAGTGGGTATGTGGTGCGGACGGACGGACGGCGGTGGACGCGTGATTCAGGGTCGCTTAAGAAGTGCATTCGCACTTAAAAGGATGCATGCATTATGTAGATACCTTCAGTAGATGCTGAGAAAAAGGTACCTCAAAATGGCAACAATGCATAGGAAGTATAAAGCTTACCCTGTGCCCTTAAGGAGCTCTGATAATGACGAGTAATTTAATTCACATTCGCCGGTTTGACGAGAATGATGATGATGATTGTGATAATTACTTTATATTCCCAGAAAACTAGGTGAAAGCAGGAAGAGGACGTGGCAGACTAGGCCACGGGTGATTCGTTCTGCCGAAGAGCAGCCGGTGGATGAAATTCTGTGAGGCGGCCGTACTGACACGTGCTTGGATTGCTTACAGTGATTGATATTGTGGATAACAAAAAAGCCGGCAATGACGCCACGTAAACGAAGAATCTTGCAGGGAAACAATATCTTTGGGGCGGTGACACTGACTCGCAGGAATGCATTCAGGTGATAAAACTGGCGGAGGTGGTGTGAATGGCTTCAATCTGGAGGATCAGGCTTGCCAGATGACTGAGGCGTATCCTAGTTTCGTCTCATGGGGGTTAGATAAGCTAGCCTTTTAAGTTCAGAGAAGCAATTTTCAAATTACGCCGAAGGTACCCGAGCGTACTAGCGACTTCAAAACAAATTAGATGTGTTCCCCATGATAGTGATGACATGAAGTTCACGCCCAGGTATTGGTATGACGTTTATGGTACATTGATAGATCCTTTGACTGCGATCTTAGTACGTTTGCTTGTGTTACCGGCGCTTCCTCATAATCACTCAACTATCATCAGTGCCAGCTTGGCTGGCCAGGCATCATAATCCCCTGTACATAATCATCATCACCACTTGCGTGGTGTCTTCGCCGGAGTGCTCCATTAAATGGCCGCGCCAAACGTCGTCCCACAGGTGGTGGAGGAGGAGACGGAGGAAAAACTTTATTGTGAGCCTGGCGATGTGGGAGTGGCTCCTCATCCAGGACACGATGGGACGACTGCGCTGTCTCAGCCTTGACACCAGGAGTTGTTGTGCATCCAAGCCGGCGCTGGTCGTCAGTTTCTCCCACAGCTCAGGGAGGGGAAGAGAAGTGGGGGGAAGAAAAGGAAGGGACCGCAGCTACGGCTCACAGGTACAGCACTCTCCTCGTATGCGGGAGGTACCGGGTCCGAACACGCATACCGCCGGGCACCCACCGGTTTCTTTAACCCTTTGGTGGATACAGCAAGGGAACAAATTTTATCTTGTAGAAGACGTTCTGTCTTAGCTATTGATCACTTCTTGTTTATAACAAAACAAATTCATCAGGTAGAAGTGTTTCATTTCTCTCAGAAAAAAGTGGGAGCCATATGTCCCACTGTCCAGTTGGGTCACTTTGCCCAAGTGGGGCCCATTTGTCCTTTTGCCTACTCTTGCATTCAGGTACGTTTTCTGGTGAAATCCTGCGAATAAACGCTCAAACAAGGGGTTCGTTGCCTACATTCAATGTGCAGTTAGCAGGGACTTCTTTTTGCTGGTTGGGAACTAGCGGCACCACCATGAGGTGAAGGTCTTATTCATGAACGCAGGCATGCTAAATGTCGACGTATCGCAGTGACATTCTTCCACTGAAGGTGATCTTCAGCCGCTAGATATTTCTGCTTACCTTCATACAAAAATAACGTCGGCGCGGTGTGAACAGCCCCCGCTCCGTCCAATGCGAATCGCACATCTTTTCGTAAAAATCATTTCGTTCACCTACAAACACCCAGAAATCACAACATATGCTATTGGGTGTTTGTAAGTAGTCACTTTACTGCAAGAAAAATAATAGTTTACCAGAAATTCTTAGGTCGACCACAAAAACGCAAAAACTTGAAACATGGACATGGAAAACCAGATCATTCTGCTTGTCTTGCAGCGCACTCCCCTCCACCGGCAACGTTACGAAACTGCGTGTGGAATGTTTTGCTAAATTCGCTAGGTGAAGTAAGTGACCTGTACGCAATGGTGCGAGATATGTCAGGGACCAACAGTGCCGAGAACGTGAACTAGAAAGTGGGACACATGTGTCCCGCTGTCCAACAAAGAGTTAATCGGTACAGGCGTACATGGTTGAGTGCGGACCCATGAAAGCGAAATCCACGCCTGGAAAGCTGCCTTTACCCTTGCGAGGAACCCCTGACCCTTGTCCATCTGGCGGGGCCCCCGGCCATCATGCCGCGTTGCCACATTGCCGGGGGTGAAAGAGACTGGCTGCATGTCCTGCCGCAGTCGGTTGCGCGTTGAGCGTCCACCATGGCTGTGGAAGGCCCCATGCGCATTCGTGTGCCTTGGTGGCGCTGTGCACATACCGTTAAAATAGGTACAAGCGACTACCCTGCTTGGCGCTCAGCCCTTGTGCGGGACTGCAACGCTTTGAAAGTTCACCCGGTTTGCACTGGAAATCGCCCGTATGGAAAGGTGCGGCTGTAAAAACGCGGAAACTTTTTTTTCTAACCAAGTGTTTTCCAAAGGGTTCGAAAAGACAATTTTAAAAATAACAACCGATTACTGCAAGAAGAATGATATCATAGGTGCCTCCCAATACGGTTTTACGGTCAATGATGTACGCATATTCGTAGACCTGACTGAGCTAAACAAGTTTTCAGAGCGAGAGGTGCCTGCCTGTCAGCGAACATGTCCTCGCGCAACTTTCCGGAGCTCAGTACTTCTCCAGAGTCGACGCCAATGCACGATTTTGGCAGTTTGAGCTTGCGGAAGAGTCTCGAAGCATCTCCACGTTCATAGTGCCGTTTGGTAGATACCGGGTCAAGAGACAGCCCGTCCAGCAGGTCATAGAGGTGCCTACTAGACAGGAACCTAGGGAGCCGGCAACAGCGAGCGAGGAGCCTTGCAGAGCACCAGACAAGATGCCGACGTAGGCCACGTCCGAAGCGCGTGTTCGCGCTTTACAGCACGCTTAAAGGAGCCATGAAGACAAACTGCAAGTTCGGTTTATCAGAAAGACTGATAAGTCCCGATAACAATGATACCAATATCATCGCAATCTTCCAACAAGTAACGGAGATATTAAAGAAAACGTGTGAAACAGTCGCGACCCCCTAGCCAATTTCCCGCAACTTTTCCATGACGTCACAGAACCTTGTTTGTGCTATTGGCGGCCGCCTAACTGACCTGTCGCGACGACACATGACTAGACGTCTGTAACGGGGCCTCTAGATCCATTTGACCGCATCACTTCAATGCTAACGTGCGCTTAACGCACTGAAAATTATGTTTTATTGTTGGCCCGTATGACGTCATTCTTGCTCACAACACGTCACTGTGGCGCAAAATTTGAAAGTTTTAAAATACATCTTGCTTTTTTTCGTTAAAAAAACATCTTTTGTGGCTGTAATGAAGCTGAGTGAGATACTGAATCCTAGTTCTTTCAAATTAAACGAAGTTGTATTTTCTCTTCATGGCTCCTTTAATAAACGTTTTTCCAATGCAATTGGTGAGTGCACTGCCTGTCTTCCAGGTCTCGGTGTGAGCTCGTAGCTCAATCGGTAAGACAACGGGCTCTTGCACCGTTAGTTTATTCGTTCCAGGTTCGATTCTTGGTGGTGCCACTAACTTCATTTATTTGTTCGCGTGAGGTTTCTGTTGACACCAACGGGCGCGAAAGAACCCTTGGAGGGTGGAGGTAAAAAGCTTTGCTTTAATATCAAAATGCTTTCTGGTTATAGCTATGAGATAGTCGTGTTGAGTGATAGATTGAGTACAAATTTATGGTGACGCCAATAGGGCTTGTTGGGTATCAAATTAAAAGACTCGATGAGGGAAATCGGGTGGAATAAATAAAGAAATGCGTCCTCCTTATCATCCTGATCATGTCGTGGCTAGTGAATGATTTGGTTAAAATTCCAAGTGATGCCCATAGGGCGTGTAGACTTCAATATATTGTCTCGGGGAAGGAAGGTGGATCGGGTGCAACCACCGGAAATCATGGGACTGAATAATGACCAGACAAGTAAAAAAGTTTTATTCAGTGCCCGATAGATATATTTGTACTCGTTAGTTCTTGGCACGCCGTCTTGAAAGCGTGGTTGGTTCGACACATTGCAGCACTCAACATCCGCCAACAAGCCGGCGTACCCATCAAACAGTCTAAGAACTATTGGACTGATATGCCTCCTACGTATACGCTAAGAAGTAAGTGGGTTGGCGCAATCAGCGAATGCCTCCGATCGCGCGCGTGGTAGTGAAAATTTCCAAGCATGTCTTGCTGCTCTCGGTGCGCGAATGTGTTGACATTTAATGCGCACTCCCATACCTCATACTGAGTTCGTTGTTAAACCAGGCCATAAAATACTCCTTTAAATGTGCAGGTCGTAGACGTACATGCTCATAAAAGTAAAATATTTGCCGCCTTATAACACTATTTTCTGCGGCCAAACAGGGGAAACGTATTTGACACACCAATATTTCACAGCCGTGTGCTTGCTTAGAAGAATTTTAGCGTTGCAGTGGCGGGTGGGAACCGCAAACAGCTATTTCCTGACACGACCGGGCGTTCTCCGCCACCGCGATGCTTTTATTTCGCTTTCGGCTCAACTTTTTCGCGCACCCGAGCTGCAGCGTAGGAGTGCGGCTGATTTTTGTCGGCTTCCCGTCGATGAGATGAACAGAACATACCTCCAGAGAACCAAAACATGCGATATAAATCGGATATGAGGGTGAATAAATAGTGCTTCCAGAAGCAGCGTACGACCGTGCGAGTTCTGGCAAATTTGCTTGGTTCGAAGTCTTTCCGATTCAGCACGGTGACCAATTCGCGGCGGAACTCAAGGGGCGCAGGACATTTGTGCAGCGAATAGATTCCACACAGGCAGACACTTCTCTTGTCGTGGTGCACACGTTTGTTGCATGAGCACTTTGCCTTTGCACGGATTGTTGGTGCAGCCAACAATGGCGTAACTCCGTCCGGAGGAGTAGCTCCTGCACATTGCTAAGTAAAGGCAATGACGCAAACCTGCCCCCAATAAGGAAAATAAACATCAATTGGGAATAAAAACTCGGGCGTCTTGCTTGCACGGTTAAACGTAGCCTCACCAGCAACCCCCGTCAGGACAAAGCGCTTGTGGTGTGGTCCGTCGCCTTCGCGGGTTGGGGACAGAATTTATGGGCAACTCGGACAGCTCTCGGACGCTTTGAACGTTCTTTTGAAAGCCCTGTTGAACTTGGCGCTGCTGACATACCGAATAAATTACACTTACCGATTTTTGATGCCGCCTGGACGTCTGATATTCGCGCGCGGCACGGAGCAACAGCGTGAGACTACGACGTCGTCTGCTCGCCCCGCAGTCCCCAAGAAATGCCTGCAAAGTGGTGCCTCGACCGTTAGAAAATTGCCGACCCGGCAAAATTCTGTTCTACACAAGTTATAGAAGCGGAGTACCCTGAGAAGTGGTTGGCTGCGGATGTTGACCCATGCCAACATTAAGCCTGCGGAGGCTGCTGGCACTAGGCCAGGACTGCTCGCATTCCGTGGTCCTGCGAGTGTTTCGTGGAATGGCGTCTTCAGCCACCAGCGTTGTTTTAGTGGCCACGCGGACTTTTTTTCCAGACATTGGGAGCGGCAGGGTGTCGACCAAGCCACGTTTTAAAGATGGCCTTGTCAAATGCCGCAAGCACGTTTGATCCATCTGAAGCACCAGATGAGGGTTTTTGAATATTGTAAGCGTCTTTGGTACTTCTTGAAGTAGGACGTTTATTCTACGACACAGCTGTTTTCGAAGACCGGTTTAGGAACCAACGATGATGATGATAAGTCCAGAAGGAGACGAATTGTTCCTCAAAGTGTTTCATGATGGGGGTAATGTGGAAGTGCAATAAATGAATTTTCACGCTTTGAAGCTTCACGTTTACAATATTGCCATCCTTCAAAACTGAGCTTCCCATTACTCTTTAGCATTTGTTCGCTTTAGCTACACGCGAATCCCGACACGGAAACCAATAATTGTACAGCCGCGATAAGCTTACGACACAACTTAGAATTTTTACTTATGAAGTGAGTCCACATAATGATCTTACGGTGAAATCATTGCCCGGTTTAAATTTTCTCCCTCAAACCAGTCCCTTTTACACCACAATTCCATTTGTGCTACCGTTCTGTCATCTGCGATGAATTTGCGCAGTTTACTCCTAACTAGTACTGATCATCGGGATGCCCTTTTTATCTGCCCCGCATGATTTTATTCATGGAAAACTTTAATTTGATAGCCCACACACTCTGCGGAAATTTCTTTGAATTTTAACCTAATTTATGACTTACCATGATATCGCATGAGGATAAGGAGGAAGCATCTCCTATTTGTCCCAAGTGATTCCCCTCATCAGGACTTTCAATTTGATATATGTTACCCCATACCTCGCGGCGGTATCACTGTGATTTTTAACCCAATTGATGACTCACCATGACTATGCCACGAGGAATTTTTATTTGTCTCACGTGACGTTCCTCATTGAGACCTTCAATTTGACACCCCACACACCCTAGCGCAGATCACTTTGAATGTTGACCATATCTATGAATCACCATGACCGTGTCACGATTATAACCAGGAAGCCATTTTTTGTCCCACGCGAATCCCCTCACCTAGTTCTTCAATCCGATACTACGCACACAATAGCGATATCCCAATGAACTTTAAACCATTATATGATTCACCGTGACTATGTCATTATTACTACCAGGATGTATTTTTTATTTCTCCAACGTTATTTCTCTAATAGAAACATTTAACTTAGGACCCCTTACGCCTACGGGACATCATTATGAAGTCCAACTTTTATTATGACTCACGATAACTAAGTCACCATTATGACCACGAAGCACTTTTTGTTCGTCCCACGTAGTTTCCCTCCTCAAGACCTTCAATTTTACACCCGACATGCCCTGGTGGCCCATCATTCGAGACTTTTTACCCAATCAGCGGCTATCCATGACTCCCGTGTTACACAGTTCGCCATTTTCGATATTTTTCCTTAATATTTCTTCTTTTTTAGTTTTTTTTTAATTCCGTTTGATCAATTATCTAACTTTACGCTTTTATAATGATTACAGGTGTAACTTCCGGGATAGCTGCGTTTTTGTGGAAATGCAGGGCGTTACACGATCCTGGGGGGGGGCGGGGGAGGGGGAGAGAACGAGGGGGATACTCGGCAAAGAATGCTACGCATTAAAAAGCAAAGGCATATCCATGAACGCCTCGCACTTCAGACATTAGCGGGGACAGTTCGCTTTCGCACAAGGCGTTTTTAGGATGGAGCGCAAGCATGCGCTTGGCCGTAATCCTAAACAGCTTCGACGTAAATGAACTGAGCAGTGAGCACACGTCCCCTTGCCCCCGGGCCCGAGCACACCATCGAGTCGGGACCGCCTCTGTCAAGAACACGAAGACGGAGCCCACATAAAGAGTTTGGTATCCAATACATACGTACAATTGCTTGCAAGCAGCTTGAATCATCATGGCCAGAAGGTATAGCTGTATTAAATCTACAACGAAAATTGTTTCCGACCTCACAGGAGTTACGGTATCATGTCGTACCAAATGCAAGAGTTTGAGCTCGCGAATTTGCACCCGTAATATTTTTACCACGCGTGAATTTTAAAACTCTGAGTGCTAATTAAATCAGGATCCATCTGAGCCCGAGTAAATTCCTAGCACGAGACAGTTATGAGTCCATTTGAGTTCTGAATACATTTTGAGTTTTCAGTCCATTTTGAGTTTTAGTCCATTTTGAGTTCTTAGTACGTTTTGAGTTTTGAGTCCATTCTGAGTTTGAGTACATTTTGAGTGCTGAGTACATTTTGAGTTTGAGTACATTCGGAGCTTTGACTACATTTTCAGTTTGAGTACATTTTAAGTTCTGAGTACTTTTTGAGTTTGAGTGCATTTTGGGTTTTGAGTAAGTTTTGAGTTTGAGTACATTCTGATTTTGAGTACAATTTGAGTATGAGTACATTCTGAGTTCTGAGTACATTTCGAGTTTTGAGTCCGAGTGAGGTCTCAGTTTTGCGCTCACTGTGAGTTTGAGTTTGAGTGAGCGCACATGTGCTGCTCAGCATTGAGTGAGTTTGAGTGAGTGGTAATTCGAAAAAAAATGTGAGTTTGAGTGGGCCGCGCCAACTTTGCCGAGGTATTGGTATAGGTAGTTGCGGTGTAAGGGAAGCAAATAGAAAACTTTCGCAGGAGGGATTGTCAACACCCTCTTTCGCTCTTTCTTTACCCACTATATCCTTACGGAAGCGAGGCGTACGAACGTATTCCTCATCTTACCAGATTGAAATTCTCAGTAAGAACCGGAAAGAAATTTGTGAGTTGCAGAAGCTTCGAGCCGTAGCCGAGTATGCATGCGCTGACCGGCGCACGAACAATCTTGCACTAAAGAAAGCCGACGTCGTTTTACGTTAGGAAATTTCTCCGCAAATGTGGTGTGCGGGTCTCAACCTTCTCACTAGCACCCGCATCGCCCAGTGGAATCACTGCTCCTTCACTTGGAGAAGTAGGGTGAAGAAGCACTACCATTGCCCTTCTTGAGCAGCGGGGCCGGCATCCGCATCCCGTAAGAGGGCCAGTGATGGCGTACGCAGAAAAAGCAAGCGCTCCGCAGTGATTCCTCCCGTCAAGTGGCGCTACGTTGTCAACCGCATTTATCGATGAAAGGTTTTTGTTCGTGACCGCACGTATTCTTGAAAATGCACCTGGAATTTCATTTTCCAGTTTTACCAATATCTCCGAAACAGAAACTACCATTCATGTTTTCAGTTTCTTCTCTGTAAGTGCTGTCAAGGGTCGTTACGGGTCGTTAAGAGATAGCTGTAGAACCATCTCAGTCAACCATTAAATCGGCATGCCGCCACGGTGTTTTCTCGCCTAGCTTGCACCCTTTGAAAATACAGCATGTAGTCGTCTCACTTCGGAACCCCTGTTTGCGTTCCTAAAACTGAATTTAGAAATTGGAAATGATGACGTCACGTTTTTATTTTTTCGATTACCTTAATTTAAGTTCCGAGCAAGGCGCTCTTGTAAAGGGAGCAATATTGCCGCGAACCCTACTTTTTACCCCGTTTATTGTCATTGCCAGCGCTGTCCCCGTCTGGTTTTTAACGTGCTCTAAAAGCGGCAATCATTGAGAGAATTGTCTACTAATGAGTAGCATTCGTATGCCGCTTGTCTACAGTGGGGTTTTTTTTGCCGACGGAATTCGCTATCAATAGCCAAATACGCAGCTATTTATTATTTTCAAGTTTTCTTCTTTCTTTTCGCCAATGACGTAAATTATCCCATTGTAGAGTTGAGTGCCTTTACTTCGACAATGACGTTTTGAGCGATTGACAATTACCCATCGTAACGCACCCGAATCTTCGCATCCGCGGCCGTTTTGTTGACCTGACAACAACAACAACAAAAACAAAAACAATGTTTTGAAGAATTGGACGCTTTAGGCATTCACGTTAATTTGGGAGCTGACTTTGCCGCCTGAGATGAGACGTGTAGCACAAGGATCTACTATATCAGCAATTTTAACCTGGGTGGTTTTGTGAAACTCTACGGACAAGGGCTTTGGTACGGCAAAGCGACACAAGAAACCCTAATTTAGGCGAGAGTTTTTATGGTCCTGAACAAGTAAGTGCCTCGAAAACTTAAGTGGCGGGGGAGCACATTTGTAATTAGAACCTCCTTGTAATGTGGAATGCGGTACCAAACCATCCTGTTTGTGTAACAGCCACAACGCCGGACCCTTTCGATTTGTTTTAGGGGCAAATCCCCTTAGAAGCCGGTGGTTGTCGGCGTCTCCTGTCGTCGTCGTCGTCATCGTCGTGGTAATCGTCGTCGTAATCTTTGTTCGTGTCATGCGGTGACGGCACTAAAACACAGGGAAACTCGTTTACGCCTCGCGCTGGAACGTAACGCGTGCTGAAAAAACACCGGGACACTCATTTACGTTTCGCGCTGGGGCGCTTCGTAACGCGTACTGGAAAAATAGGGCTCTCGTTTATGCCTCGCCCTAGAGAGCTTCGTGCTTCAAAGACAAGAGACGTTTACAGCAAAGCTGTATACCTCTACCCCTCAACGGCTTCATCTCCGTTCGCAAAAAGACCAAGGCGCCAAGAATGCACTAATAGACTGCATGCTTCGCCCCGCCCCAGGTTTCACGTTAGTTGAGCTTGCCAGACAGACAGACAATGAACTGTATTGTTTTACAGACAATGAACTTTATTGTTGAGCTGGCCAGGGATTTTTTTTGTAAACGAATCGGTATCTGGAGAGCAACGTGGAGTGATTTGAAAGTTAGTCAACAAAAAACAAAAAACCAACAAAAAACTTCAATGTTGAAAATTTACGAATATAAAAAAAAATAGGAGTATCGATTACAAGGCTCAAGTTCATTTCGAAGGCTTTTTATTCTGTCTCCACGCTTGCAATGTCTATTGACAAAAAGGTTTGCCTCAAACCATGCGTGATGGCTGAGCTAGCTTTCCAGATAGCTGTAAAGAACTTTGTCGGGAAGCGCGTATAATCAAATAACCTTTATACTCGTTCTATGTTTTTGGCTTTCATGCTTTAGGTGCCCACATAGAAAAGGAGGAGGTGTGCTGCTGATTTTATTCCGGTCAGGGATTCCTCAACCGCAATAAGTGTCAACAACTGGCCTTACTTGCGAGTCGAGCTTGAAGAATGCGCGATCACACTTTATACTCTTGGTACCATTGTCGGAACACCGGGTTATCGCTGATCTGACAGCCCGTCTTCTGATTGTTTTGTTAGCGCGAGAAACATGAAACATTCTTTGCAGGATGCCAAAATTGCTGTTCCCCGTTCGTTGCTGGCAAGGAATGTCCACGTTTTAGAGTGCCGCTGAAATCGGCGTGGCAGGTTTCCAGCAAGGAACGCAAAGGAATAACAGAGGGAAGATGCTCGCGCAATTTCATTATCTAGCAAAAAAGAGGTAGCTGCTACTGCCTGTGCGAAAACATTCCACTGGCAATTATATCTGATTATAAGACAAGAAGAATAAAGCGAGCAATTATCAAAGACTTCATTTTGCATTGACTTCGCGTCTCTTTCTTCGATTTACTGTCTTCGACAGGCTGTCTATTCGCAGATCACGCGGCAGCGCCCCCACAGTCCAGTGTGACGAAGCTTTCCTCCGACCGCGTGCTGACGTTCCACGGACTTGCCGTCACGTTAACCTGTCACGGAGCATGCGTCATGCATTAGTTCGGGTTCCACCCTGACGCGGTCACCAGTCGCCTCAGTAGTTACTGCTGCTCTGGCCACCCGGGTTAAAAACCCAAACAGAAACAAAAGCGGCGGCCATTTTGGTACTATTCATCGTGACGACTGTGGTCACTTTTCACGTTTGACGAAGCACCTAAGGTTTTTCGCCTTAAAAGACGAAGTAACAGGTCTTTGGCTAGGATTCGTCAGCAGCCGAGAGACGGGTAAATTTATTGCCCAACGAGCATCGAATGTGCCACAACCACCACGACGGCTGTGAAAAATATTCTGAAAGCATACACACCCCTGCGTTCTAGTTCCGGTATTTTCTACCTTGTTTGTCACATGGCGCAACTTCTGCGTTGTGTAACACTCCGGATTCGGTTTGTAGCGTTATAAGTTAGGAACATGATTTCCTGCGGCTTACTTTTTAGAGCAAAGCTTTCTACCTTTAGCAGACAACGGTTTCGTCGTGTTCCCCACGAGAAACCCCCAACCAGGCTAAATAGTACTGGCGCCGCCAGGGATCGAACCTGGCCCGAAGAGAAACGGAGCAAGAGCCCGTCGTCTTAGCGACTAAGCTACGCCCGCACGTGGAGACGGGGAAACAGAAGCTGGTTTTGATTAAGCGGCTGGGGAGGGTGACTGCGCTTTTTGGAGCTCGACACATGAAACAAGCGTGACGGAGAGGCAGTGAGAGGCATGACGCAGAAGCCGCGCGTAACTCCACTTCCTGACCCTTCGAAAAAATCTCTTCTCTGTTTTCTTTCAGTCGACGCACGGCCCCCGCCGCTCTAGCCTGACCGTGGCGAACGCTGCTGCGTTCGGGACGCCGCCCCTGGGAGTCCAAGGTAGAACCTGGGCCCGACGAAAAGCGGAGCGATATCCCGTCGTCCCAGCGACTAAACTGCGCCCACGCGTTGAAACGGGGAGACAGAGGAGACAGGGGAGGACACTTTTTCGAGCGAATCCCAGGTAACGGCTGGCAGAATCTCTGGTTTCACTCTTTGTAATGCCACGTGTGTGAATACAAGTGACGTCACATGGGAAATTGTTGCGGGTGTCGCTTACAGCTTTGCTTTCCAACCACCTTCACTGCGTGGATTGGACCCAACTTTTTTTAGGGCGGAGTAGACTGGAAGGAGAAACTTGAAGGACTCGGAAAGGAGATCTTCTCTTCTATATTAAATGTCTATAATACTAATATAAAGCCTTGCCTTACGCGGAACGTTTTATGAATTAAGACTAACCTCAGATAACTAAGGTTGAGCGCTAGGACATTACAAGGAGTGTCATGCCCAGTATGTGTTGAGCTGTGAACCTTTGAACACACTAAATATCTTTGCACCCTTAATGGTGCGGAAAGGGTGCATTCAACAATTTACACCTTTTTTGCACCTTTTAAGCACCCTAATTTAGCTCCGGCACCCTAACATGAGGGTGCTTCAAAATAAAGGGCGTAAAAAGCCGTTTAAAAGGGTGCAACAACACCCGAAAAGTGTGCATATTGGTATTTATGGCCGATTAGGGTGTTAACCACAGCACCCTATGGTTTGGGTATTAAAACAAAGCGCGCAAATATGCTGGTAGAAGGTGCGAAAGTGCACGAAACATGCTGAATGTTTAAATCCCACTCTGCGCTACATTACTTCTTCGAGTGCATCACAAGGTTTATTTTGATGTCTGGGTATAGGCGAAGAGAACGCTGCTAAATGCCTCTTGTAGTCCTCTAAATAAAATATTTACGCAAAGCATAGATGTCTTCAACAAAACTTAATTTACCTAAGAATTTGTTCTCGTATTATTATGCAGTAACACTGCTGACGCGATTCGGCGCAGTCCTTGAATGAGGGTTACTCATTTCATGCTATACGAACAAGCATTGAATGATTTTTTTAACTGGTCCTTAAAATCTTGTTTCATCAATGGAAAATAAAAACAAATGGAACAGTATACAACTCAAACTAAAGGCGTTTTGTTGGGATCTTAATTTTACAAATCGAATATACACAGCGGCGCACCAACGTTGAAATAAGAATAAATATCAGCCCTTGCTTATTACCAGCATCGACACAATAACACTCCCCCTCCCACTATTTTTTTCTACAGCCTTGCACGGACCACAGCACAACCTTGAACTGTGACATCTGTATTATCATTCCGTGGTTCCCTGTTCCTCTCCTGCCCCACCAGCACAATCATAGTCCCCTCTGACAACAGTCATTCTCTTCGGTCATTGGAGTTATAACATACTAGCAATCACAATTTATTACATTATTATTGTTAGCGACCGTTAGTGAGGTGTACAAATGCAAGAAACAGGCCACCTAATACCCCTGCACAGACAACGCTGGAGAACAAGGCAGATATCAAAAGAAAACAAAAGTTGGGGAGGGAGGAAGCATGAAACCTGGCGTTAAATAACAGACACCAAATAATGCTACGATTACTTACACTGAAACACTACCAAACTTCATTGCACAGTGTTATCTTGCCATTTGCTGCTCTTTTATCATCCAAATCGAGCGCCAAAAAACTTCAGTTGGCGTTTTGTGTTTTTAAACTTTAAAAATCTCAGCTTCTTAATTATAACACACACAATCAATAATGATACCTAAAGTTAATGTAAAAGAGGCAATTACTTATTAATTTGTCGTATTAATTTGCTTACGCAACACATTGACAACGGCGGACTCCCTAAATAATCAAAAGCAAACGCTTTTCTCAAGCCGGTCAAGCTCGATTCGTGCCATTCGACTTTAGACAAACAGTCTGAACGCGTTGTAGGGTCATTAAATTTTGTTCCTGGACATTGGTCAATTGCGTGGACGCGATGCTGTGCGAACACCGACACTCGAACCGTAGAATTCGAACCGCAGTGTCCTCGACAACGGGGCACCGAAAAATTATTGTTTTGCAAACTTCACTGCTACACACCTCGGGAACAAAAATTTCCCAGAGCTCATGCAAAGCCCCCAGTGCAAAGCTGGTCAGTTTTCATGATTGCGCTGTGCACTCAAAATGAGCGGTAAATCGTTTTTTGAGCGCAACAAACACAACCTCCGACTCCAGCCACGGCATGTGGAGCGCTATCACGTGCAAGACCCTCGCAGCATTTCTTAACGCTCGCACATCCCCACAGCCACTGCCAATTTTATGGGCGGCGACCACAGCCCCATGCAATGCTTGGCCACATTGAAGCAGGGATTGCTCGCGCCCGGCAAGAACTTCAAACAGGCAAAGCTCACTGCCTTTTTTGCGCCTTAATAAAGCTTCGCTTCACTGAATACATTGCGTTTTCGTTCCTATCAGTTGTGGTTGCACTGTTCCTATCGGAGCAGTGCAACTGCTCCGGCTTTTTCGAGTGGTCGCTTATATCAAAATACCGTTTATAACGAAACTTTTCGCCATCCCGCCGACTTCGTTATAACTAGGGATTACTGTATTCTTAGTTTAAGCTGCCTTATGTAGTAAAATACTTTCTAACAATTGTATAGCTACCAAAGGTTTACAGAAAAGCTTTTCCCATTGGTTATGCACCTTCTTAGAGAAACAAAAATTTCATTACGAAAAGCAGAAAAAACACAAATATGGAAAGTAGCAAATACTAAAGCTGCTGATAAAAAAAATGCAAGATGTTTTATAGAAATAATTTTGCTGATTTTAGTTCCAGCGAACTCTAAAACGGGCTATAGACATAAAATGCTTGCCATGAAGCACCTCTTAATAATAGACGAAACTAATGGGCACTGACTGTTGGAATTGCATTTGCAACATTGAAAAATGACCCCACATCCACCCTCAGGGACATAATGCAAGCCACCATGTACAAGCTAGCCTCGTGATAAAATAATGCTTTAGCAACAATGTCATCACATTTCAACCATGGGCATCACCACGGAACTCGTATTCATTCTTCTGTGATGCTTACAGTTCTTGGTATTGCTATGTAGGGTCATTTAGTCTAAAATGTATGTTCATAGAACTTGATATACCCGCAAACCTTGCAAGTACTGCACCCTATGAATATTTTTTCATGAAGCAAAAAGAATAATGCAAAAAAAAAATAATAAATGGCAGGGGGAATACAACTTATATGGAAGATTAAAGCCACAGTATGGAGGGAAGTATACATATCCCATTTGGTCTTCCTTCATATTGAGCTTTTCTGCTCAGCTCAAGAATAAGGCACTAAAAATTACGTGTAGCTACCGTGATTGGAAGTTTCATGCAATTATGGGAGGCCAAGGGATTTAAGGTTCAAAGAACTTCTGTGCGGTTGATGTGTTGCACACCTACTTGCTTTCACTGCATAACATGTTTACGCTGTGCAGTGAAGCCCTAAGGATGTGTGCTGCAGTTTGGCAAAATGAACATATACTTGATTTTTTACAAAATTTTGAATATCAGCATTCTCTAATGTTATGACTCCTGTACTGAGATGTGGCCCTAATATTGGACTTTATAAATGGATGTTTTAAAAATTCGTGGAACAAAAAGTTCTGGGAACTTATCAGCTGACGTTGAGCTTCAGTGGACTGTCTCATAGAACCGAGCTTGGAAAGCACGGATGTTTCATACCATAATCGTGTGTCATACTGTGCCATATGTGGCTGCGCACCTGCAGCGCCATTTGTGAACCAAGGATGACGCACCCGTTTTGTACCCCTTTAGGTGGTTACTTTCAATGAAAAAGCTCCTCAGGTTGGGGTGCTAAGGAGAACCCCCTGATGCTTTTAGGCCGAAAAGGGTGTTATAAAGCACCCGTCTTCTGGCGTGCTTCACAAAGGGTGCTCTTGCGGCGACAGAATCCGAGCACCCTAAAGGGTGTAAAATATTTTGTTATGAGGGTGCTCCTGCAGCGACAAGCTGAATGCACCCTTTTGGGCGTAAAAATGTTTAGTGTGTACCTATAGACGATGCTCAGGCACGACTTTAGGTTGAACGCCGGCACGTCGTTGCCCTACTGTATCTATTCCCTGTACTACGCATCATGTTCCCTGCACTACGCATCGCATGCCTTTGAGCATGCGATTTTTATACTAGCAACCACGATAGACTTCAGGCATGGTTCGCCCGATTCCTCAGACCAGCCACTTACGCTTTCCCGCTAGAACTAAGGAGCAATAATAAAGGTGACTGCCACTCAGAATAATTCCCCTGCCCCCAATTCTCAATTCTATTCTCCATAAATTTGCTATAAATGCGTCAACTTGAAAGGGAACGTTGATCTGCGGGGTTTTAGTACGAATAACTAAGAGTGAAACTGCGACCAAATCTACAAAAGTAGTATTGTTTTTATTGCGATAGTATGCCTCATTGCAAAAAGACTTAATTACAGGTATATGTGTACTCCCGTTTCGCAGACAAATGCAAAGAGGTGGTGGGGTCCCCATATCAACCGATGGAGGTCAGGTGGTCTCCGCCAGGGTGCAGGCCTGTGCCTCGAAGGTGTCGCGTTCAGGCCTCTTCCAATGAAGGTCACGTCCACGGCAGGTGTGCTGTGCCAGTATCTTCCGTAGTAGCCGTGCAGAAGGGGCAATTCTGTTTGAAAAAGGAATGGTAGAGTGGTGGCCATGCCGGGGTCACAGCGGCAGAGAAGCCTACACCAACACGAAGGCTTCTCAGCCCGACCTCCTCCCAGCGAGCGAGTCTACTGGCGAGGTTCGTTCCACACGGTGGAATTACAGCACGTGTCGCGCGAAGAACTTTTTTTCCTTTGAAGAAATTGTTCCGGGGCATCTATTGGCAGCAAAGGCAAGGGTCGTGGAACTAATTCAGGGTGGCAGGCACTATCCGCCGCAATCAGAGCGGGGAGCGTATTTCGCCAGACCCACGAGAGCTGAAGAGGGCAAGGGTGCATATCCAGTATCTCATGAATCTCCCTCGAGAGAGCCCAGTCATTTACTCGAAGTAAATGGCGAATGGCCGCCGTGGAGTCTGTATTTATGTGTGAAATGATACCTCCAGGTGCTTGAAAAAAGGCAGGAGGCAGTGCTTGTACGCCGTCCCGGATGGCTGTAAGGTCAGCCAGCATAGATGACAGAGCCTGGCGCGATTCGTGGAAGCAAGTTTGACAGGCCTCGAAGGGGAGTCGGGGACATTGTAGTGTTGTGGTCAGCACGTCGTCTTTGGCCCCAGCGTCTACAAATGCCTGTACCACCTTGGGTTGAGACTCAGCCGTCAGTACTCCTGCGACCTCGAAAAGCGTGTCAGTATTTCCGTCGGATCGATTTTGCATTCGCGTTAGTGGCCTATTGTCGGTCGCCTGGTGGCATAGCCGTGGTGGCCTGGTGGTGCATGCGGGTAGTGAACGACTTGACACCGCTCCCTCTGCAACACAATTAAGTTTATTCATTCTGAGTGTAACGACGCTGAGGGACAAGCTCGTCTAAAGTATTAAGCTTCAGCCTGAAGAGGTCATCCTAGGGAGGCAGGTAATCGCACGCATTGCTCCTCGATTACCTGCCTCAAATCGTAGCCACTCCACCTTGTTCAGGTGTTGGAATTGGGCCTGGTGAACAATTAAGCCGAGGCTGGAGTAGAGATTGGACCAAAAGACAGGCCATTTTATAACCGGAGCCACGAGGCTTCTGTGAGATGCGTCGGATGAGGTGGAGCATGCCCCGCTTTTTGCCGAGCAGAACATAGCCGCATAGACGCTGACACAGACGCGAAAATGTGTAATACCAGCACGTCACGGCCGACCAGTACGCCCAGGTCGGCATAGAGTTGTAATGTGATCGAAACACCTCCAGTTGGCGACGCCGCCAAGCACAGGCCAGAAGTAGAATAGCTTTCTCCCATCGGTAAGTGTCAGTCAAGCGTATTCACTCCATTTCTGTGTGCCCAGGAAGGCTTGGTGGAGGCACGTGGTTTGCAGAGTCAGGTGTGAGTGGACAGTCCATATTGTAAAGTCGTCCGCGAACATAACTGCATGTCAGGCGCAGAGCCGAGATTCCAGGCAAGCGGTTACACCATAATATTGATACAAGGTATTGATATTTACAAGGGTGTATTTACAATACTTATTTAGAGGCTAGTTATTGCAAAACCACCAAAGAAAAGCGCACCGCGCAAGCCAGGAAAACGAACACCACGCGCTTCACCGTCAGCATCGTCTTTATTCCCTTTCTTGGTGATGTTCCCGGCGTAGCACAGTATATATAACATCCTCCCTACTGAAAATATGGCAACAATATCCTTACGACATTCATGATATCATAAACATTTGAACGACATGTCTTCGACATCGTAAAGATTTCAACGGTACGACGAAGGAGTTTTACAATTTCTCGTTGATATCATTATGACTTGAACGACACGTCGTTCTCCACCAACATCGTTGCGGTCCGATATCGTAATGACTTCAACGACACGTTGTCCTCAAATATCATTACGGTACGATATCGCAATGACTTCAACGACATGTCTTTGATATCGTGAAAACTTCTACGACCTATCGATATCCTCAGATATCGTAAAGGTATGATATCGCAAAGAGTCGAAGGACATGTCGAAAAATATCGATGACCTGTTCTTGACAAACATTTCAAGCAGCAGTCATATAAGTTGTGCTATGTCTCTAAGGTATTTTTACGTGTGACGTATTGGACAAATCAGCCTGGCATGCCCTGCGGTTTGTGCAACATATCACGGACAATGGATGTTATAAAACTTCTTCCATATCACAAAACATCTACGACATTTGAAGTATGCATGCAAATTAAGTGCAGCATGCAACACACATCATGCAATCGTGCAAAATATTGTACAAAAAAAACAAAACAACATGAAGCAAGCATACAGCAGCCGTTTCGCACTTGGGGATCGCAGTACGATTGATTTAACCATAGCTGAACATGTAAACCTGGAAAATTTTGCTTACAGCTATTGGGTAACTGCATGCACCATGTAATTGTTCGTAAATCAAAAACAAACTGACAGGCCATAAAACACTTTATTATAGCAATCATCTAATCTTAATGGGCAACACCTCCAAAATATGTACAAGGCGGAGTCAACAAGTCTAGCAATTTTTTTTTTTCATTTACAATCAAAGCATTAAAAATAACAAGCAACCACACTTCTTGCTTTTAACCCCAGCCCACCCTAAGGACACAGATATGTCAATGCACTGCAGGTACTACTTGTCTTTTTTTGCTTCTGTACTAGAAAAGTGACTCACAACCATCTGCATGCTGTTGCTTTATCCCATCAACACTTTTATTGTGGCTCATTCTAACTGACCGAACTCTTTCTTCAAAATAATAAGACACCAAGCTTCTGTCTCGTAAGCACTGGAGGCACGCACGCTTCCTTAAAGAAAGATGGTTGATTGTGAAGATTTATCCCATACAAACTTAATCAAAGTCCAAAGTTGACAAAGTACTGACGCAAAATTGTGTTACATTTTTTTTTTCATTACTATGGGTGCCTGTCAGCCCACTAATAATAGAATGAAGCATTAGACGGTGCATAAAAACGTACGTAATTATTTACAGCCTTGTTTATTCATGTCAGTTTCAGTTTTGATCAAACAAATGCCGAGGTGGCCACCATATATGACAGGAGGAGATCAGGATATTGCTGTTCTCGTTGCAACACGGCTGGTCTTTACGCACAAACTACAGCGAGTGATTCTAAAAGGTTAGACAAGGCAGAGCTGCACGTACCAACAGCAGCCAATGCTTTGGCTACGTCACGGGAGCCCTCACTTCAGCAGTTTGGGGCATGGCACATGGCGAGGTACTCAACGCGTCGTGCTGGTGCCGATATCAAAAGGGTATCCATTCTGAGCTTTCTTGCGCATGCAAAAATTAAAATTTACGATCTCTGATACTGAATGGTTAGCATTTAAAATTCCTGGGAAATATCTTCATACCCGCCATGGTGGCTCAGTGGCTAAGGCGTTGCGCTGCTGAGCACGAGGTCGCGGGTTCGATTCCCGGCCGCGGCGGCCACTTTTCTGATGGAGGCGAAAAGCAAAAACGCCCGTGTGTTCGAGATTTCGGCGCACGTTAAAGATCCCCAGGTGGTCAAAATTAATGCGGAGCCCTCCACTACGGCGCGCCTCATCGCCTGCGTTGCGTCGGTGCGTTAAACCCTACAATCAATCAATCAAATATCTTCATATACCGTATTTTCACAATTCTAAGCACCCCCCGATTCTAAGCCCCCACCCTACTTCCAAAGAAGAAAAAAGGAAAAGTTTGCATGCGAATTTAAGCACTCCCTTTTCTACGAGGAAGTGCGCCGTGCTCAGGCTATAGATTTATACAGCCCAGGCCTTCAACCGTGCTTTTTTGATGTTGTTAGCCTTTCACTGCACTTCAGTCAGTTAAAAGAAATGTTTGACTGAACAAAAGATTAACACGCTGTGGGATACTGAGAGCAGCAGCTCGAGTGGTGCTACTCACTCGAGTGGTATCTAAAGTGACTGAATATCAATCATAAACGTTAAGTTCATGGTCTGTGCCTACTTTTTTTAATGTTTGCTAATTAAAGGATTATTCCTTGCGCCGGTCTCATTTAGCTACTGCCGTGAAAAGTGTGTTTTCTTTAGGGGGGGGTTCATTTTATGTTTTCCCAATCTAAGCACCCCCCCCCCCCCGACTTTGGGCATTGCGGTACACACTAAACTTTTTTACACCCTTTTTGGCCAAAAAGGGTGTAAAAACCTTGTCCCATGGCAAACACCTTTAAAAGGTGTTTTCGCAAAAAAAGGGTGTACGGACGAAAAAAGGGTGTAAGAACAAAAAAAGGGTGTTGAGCTCAAAAAAGGGTGTTGAGGATGCTCAACACCCTAAATAAAGGGTGTTGAGCAACCTCACACCGTTTTTTAAAGGTGATGGCATATGCAGTACCATGGTGTTGCGCATGTCATCACCATAGCCTTGGAGGCTTGCGACCTATCACCATGGTGTCCTAATGCAATTCATGGCGACAGGTGTATGTCTGGAGGCTCTGCAAGTAAATGAAATGCAACAATTTATGACTAATGGCACAATTTTAAGTTATATATACAGTGATCCCTCGTGGCATCAAACTCGGATATCTTGAAATATCGGTTAACTTGACATGACACACACAAAAAAACGTAGTAGTCTGAACCAAAAAAGAAGAAATAATAGAACTTCACAATTTCATGCACGTGACGATCACAACATTGGCGCACTAGAGGGACCACTGAAAACCGTTATCAGTGTGCTCACTACACATTAGCATTCAAGTGATACAACTAGACAGAACTGGACCCCCACTACAATTGCAATCATGTTTTCTGGTGGTAGCTTCCAAAAACTATCCCATGTGATGTGCACCCGTAGAGAACTTGTATTGGTATTTGTCGTCACAACTTTTTTAAAAGGCAGACAACCACATTTATAAGTCCTATTGACCATAAATTGCACAATTTCTTTTGTGTCAAAAATCTTGAGACTCAAGCCGAATGAAACCACGTTTTCCGAACAAACTTTTACAATCGACAGTAAATGTTGCAACACAAAAAAAAGAAACAAGAATGTTTGCAAAATTCTGTGCATGAATCCTGAGACTAAAACTAATTCACAACCATAAACTATGATTGAGGTGTCTATTAATAAACATTTTGGCAACTTCCCTTAAAACTTTACAGCCAAGCACATACCAAATATCAAGATACAAGCAATTATGAACTTCCTTCCCTCCGAATGCAATGAGGTGGACACAGCAGTCTGAACTATAAAGAACATTTATCTTCTACCCATCCTATAGCCGGTATTCATTTAAAAGTTTAGCTGTCAATTTCTTCGTTTGGCAACACTGAAATAGCTACGAACATGGCTGATCGCGCGGCTCGTGCCACTGCGGCCGCACACCGAAGAAAAATATAACACCGACGTGCGTCGCCTGCTCCGTTTCAAGCGATTCTCAACAGTGGTGTCATCAAAGTTGTTATTAAAAGCACTCGCGTTGGAGTCAAGGCATTACTTTGCGTTCGGCGGGCTAGAGCTTGGAATGTCCAAACCATATCATGCGCTTAGCACGGACAAGTACCGCCAGAATCCAAGCACACCCTTTAGGGTGCTTGGGTTCTTTCGCCGCAGGAGCACCCTTTTCTGCCCAAAATATCATAGGTAGGAGCTTTTCCTGCAAAAGCACCCACCTAAAGGGGTACAAAAAGGGTGCATCATCCTCGGTTCACAAATGCCGCTGCAGGTGTGCAGCCACATATGGCACAGTATGACACACAATTACGGTATGAAACATTCGTGCTTTCCAAGCTCCGTTCTATGAGACATTCCATTAAAGCTCAATGTCAGCTGATAATTTACTTGAACATTCTGACCCACCGATTTTTTAAACATCCATTTATAAAGTCTAATATTACAGCCAAATCGCAGTACAGAAGTTGTATCATTAGAGGATGTTGATTATTCGAAACGGTGTTAAAAATTCAATTTTATGTTCATTTTGCTAAACTGGAGCGCACATCCTTCGAGCTTCACTGCATCGCTTAAACGTGTTATGCAGTGAAAGCAAGTAGGCGTGCCACAGATAAGTGCACAAAAGTTCTTCGAACCTTAAAACCCTTGGCTTCTCAGCATTGCATCAAACTTCCAATCACGGTAGCTACTCGCAATGTTTCTGCTCAGCTCATAGCTACTCGCAATGAGCTGAGCAGAAAAGCTCAATATTAAGGCAGACCAAATACAATATGTATACTTCCCTACGTACTGTGGCTTTATTCTACCGATAAAAGTTGGGTCCCCACTGCCACTTATTTTATTTTACATTATTCTTTTTGCTTCATGAAAAATGACCCCACATAGCAATACCAAGAACTGTAAACATCACAGAACAATGCATATGAGTTCCCTGGTTGAAATGTGATGACATTGTTGTCATAGCAGTATTTTATCATGAGTCTAGCTTGTGGATGGTGCCTTGCATTATGTCCCTGCTGGTGGATGTGGGGTCATTTTTCGATGTTGCAAATGAAAAGCCTACAGCCAGTGCCAAATTAGTTTCGTCTAGTATTACGAGGTGCGCCATGGGAACCATCAAACCCGTCTATAGCCCTTTTTAGACTTGTCTAGAAGTAAAATCAGCAATATCATCGATAAAACGTTTAGCATCTTTTTTATTAGCAGCTTTAGTGTTGCTACTTTCCATATTTAGGTTTTTTCTGCTTTTCTTAATGACATTTTTGTTTCGCTGAGAAGGTGCATAACCAATGAAAGCTTTTCTGTAAACCTTTGGTAGCTATGCAATTGTTAGAAGATGTTTTACTAAATAAGGCAGCTTAAACTTAGAATACTTGCATTTAGAAACATTACAATCAATTTAAATTGATCATACATTTCTGGCTGTTTTTACACAAAGCTTCACATGGGATATTAAGTTCACCGCGAGGAGGGCTCTGGATTAGCTTTGGCAACTTTGGGATATTTATTGTGGACTTAAATCTCCACACATGGGCATTTTCACTTTCTGCCTCCACCAGGAAAATGGCCACCAATTTAGAGAGCTATTCTTACTAGTATTTGATGTACATTTTAAAATAATCTCAAGTATTATAGCCACAAAATTATTCTCTACAACAGCACCCAGCGGGTGCTGTTATAGAGAGATTGTGCACTACACCAGACAATGTACTACACTGTCGAGAGCTTTGACATCTACAAAGCAAGCTAATACTGGTAAAATGTTTCATATCATAATTACTGCGTGTTCAAAGCTCACGTGTGAAGTACAGATACTGGTGCTTCAGCAAGAACCGAGGATGAGCACCCTTCCTGGTTCTGAAAAAAAATAAACATGGAAAAATGCTTTAAGCAGGATTAAGAAACAGGGTTGAAAGAAAGTGAGCAAGCAATTCTTTCAAAATATGCAAAGCAATGCAAACAAATATATATTTCAACTTCATGTCTACAAAAGACAATCTCATTAAGGCTGGTAATGGGGTTTTGGGTAAAAAAAGAGCAGAGAGCACTTTATAAATGCTACAGGGAACCTTCAAGCCAAAAATTGCTTGAGCACTTAAACTAATCACTGTTCAACAAATTCATGAAAATTGAATGGATGAAAAACCAGCGGTAAACACAGGACACACTTAAAAGAGAACAACGGGACAAGCTTATCCCGTCGTTCTCTTCCGTACCCTGCGTTTTCCGCTGGTTTTTCATCCATTCAAACATGTACCAACTAGCACAGTCCGACGCCTTGGTATCATAAAAAGACGAATTGTCACTCCTTACCGAGAGTTGGAAAAAAGAAAGTATAAAGCAGGTGACAAAACTAAAATGACAGCAGATTGGTTAACTTTTAATTTTAAGTGATAATATAAAAAATAATGGCATGAATGAAAGTGAGCAGCAACCAAAGGACCATGATGCTAGGCCGACATTCCGCTTTGAAGCAAAATATCCGCTTTCAACGCTACATAGGCCAAACATGCAATGAGGCAACCCTTTAGGCCCACAAAAACATACCATAATCTTTAAAAAAGCTACAATTCAGTTGAGAAAAACTGACCACAACAAATTGGAATTGACAACTAGATACAGTTGTCACACCCAAGCAAGCCGGCGAAATATGATCAGATATCTAGCTGTCCTACCCCCTATTTGTGCCCTAGCCTCTGATTCGCTGCAGCAAACAAAAAAATTGTTTATATGTAGAACTATATTACTCTTGGTCAAACATAGACAGTTCTAATGACGGAGCCAAGTAGGTTCCGAAACGGGGAACGCTTCGTATAAAGTCCTTCGTTAGAGTATTATATTTGTTTCCATCGAACACAAAAAAATGTATGGTAAAGTGCTGACATTAACTTTGTCTACTGCGGTTCCTTCATGGTGACGTCACTACAGCAACCAAAAATACAATACAGTGCATTAAAGGGGCCATTGGGACAACATAGAATTTCGTTTCGTTCGACATATTTCCTGTATTATAAGTGCCCCCATCACTTGACCAGCAGCAAATGATGCTGCATTCACTGAGAAATTAATTTAGGTTAAAAGTCTGATTCTCCCACCATATCGTGTGTTTTTGGGATGTCAGTAATGAAGCCATAAGTGCGTGTAATCAAACAAACTACTTCGTCACTCGGGTCTGCAGCCTTGCTAGCCATCAGTCCTCCCAGGTGGAGCTACCATACTCATCCACGAACTGTTGTTTGCCATTGCTTTGTTTTTGACCGCGTCTGCACCTGGCTTGTTTTCGTTACTGTAGAAAGTAATGGTTTTGTGAAACATGGGGTATCCTCGACAAACAGGATCACATAAGACAACATCGCCTATGCAAATCGGCCAGGGCCATGCAAGCCAACTCCAAAGCGGCGGAGTGCTGTCCAGCTAAAACAAGCATAGTGCACGCCGTACCAACAGCAGTGCGCATCGATACTTGTATGTTTACGCGTATTTTCGTAACTTGCATTGTTTACTGCACCATTTTTACTGCTGTAAAATGAATATGCATTACATTTAAGCGCAAATAGCTCGTTCGGCATGTTTATAAGGCCAGCCCCATTTGCGTTTGCTTTTGCCGGCCTCAGCCAATCGCACAGCTGGGGACATATGACATCATAGGTACTGCTGTGGGAAATGAGCTAGTGGGTCGCATGGCCATTCCCTTTTGCCTAATTATATAGCTTATTCGAGTGAAGTGCGCGTTAAAAATGGTGTCAGTATGATTCTAACGAGGCAATCTGTCGAATGAACAAAACTTGTGTGTTGTCTGCATGGCCCCTCTAAGCAAAGGCAAGGCAGCCAATTTTTTTATTTAGGCTGCCTTCATGCACACATTAGTGCTGTATTACTGCCAGAAACTCATTACGGGAGCGAAAAAAAAAAAAAAACAAGGTTGTTAGTCAGCGCTTCGTCCGTTTGTCCTTCCTTGTCCCGTTCTTCGCGCTGTTTTTTTTTCGCTCATCAAAAAATGTACCAACCAGCCCAAATTTCC
Organism: Haemaphysalis longicornis; assembly: GCF_048455015.1. Classification (NCBI taxonomy): domain Eukaryota; kingdom Metazoa; phylum Arthropoda; class Arachnida; order Ixodida; family Ixodidae; genus Haemaphysalis; species Haemaphysalis longicornis. The sequence goes on from NW_027526295.1 coordinate 2,532,995, forward strand.
ACCTTGTTGAAGTATCATTACGGGACTCCTGACATATTTACAGTTGCAATAAAAATCAGAAATAGAACGAAAAATCATTGGACACTCCACCATGTCCTAAAAACAAAGGAATAATGTGCGAGTGCGCTACCTAAAACACTGCGACAGAAGATCATATTCATCAAGGCAACTAATAAAAACCATGGCTAGTGCATAGCCACCACGCAGCTCATTTGTTAAGAGCTTATGTGCGTCCCCACAAGTTGGCTGTGTAAACCCACTGACACCTAACAGAGTCCAAGGTTCGACGAAACTCGTCAGGGGAGGGTGATTTATTGATGAAATACAAGCAGGCACTCGCCTGGTCAAAAACAAATAAACAAATAAAGACGTTTTGGGGCCCCTACTAGTCCCTTCATCACAATGAAACGGGGTGAAAGGTCGCGATTATTTATAGGTTCGGTGGCGCAGAGTGTGCATGTATATCTCGGGGAGATTACCCCGCGACCGGTTAATCATGCTTTTAGTTGGTTGCATATGCACTGATTCTAAAAGTAGTCGTGTCGACAGGCGCTTCTCTGATGCGATTATAGTTGCGGAATCCCAATCGACGTGGTCAGTAGCCAGGTGATGATCTGCCAAGGCATTTCAGCTTGCATTGCCTTTTTTTGACATCGTTCTGGTGCTATTGAATTCTTTTAAAAATTTCTAGTTTCACCTATGTAGGATTAGGAACGAAAAAGAGACGCCGACCAGTCCAAACAAAACGTACTGACGTTTCGGCTTCCAGCACGGAAGCCTTGTTCACAATAAATGCATCACCAGAAGTGGGTCGTTTAAGTGGGCTTGAATAATGGCTGCAAAGAGCGTGCGTAGATCGGGTTTAGATTTCAGTCGTTACGATTGACTGTGTTAGATGTGGTCTGAATGATTAGTGATTCCAGGTGTAGCCGTGATGCGGTCACTTTTTTCTGTAGCGACGATTCTTGCATTGTCCCAATCAATCTTGTGGTCACTCACGACGGCGTGTTCGGCTAAAGCATTGTTGCGGATGCTTTTATTCTTTACGTGACGTGCATGCTGCTGCAGACGATTCTTATAATTTCCTGATTCCCCGATATACACGCCGCTGCAGTCTGCACAAGGTATCTCGTATACCACACCGGGGAAGCGCTCCTTGGGAAAGCGGTCCTTGATTCTCACGAGCTCGTGGCGCATCTTTTTGGCTGGAACGTGGGCCACCTGTACGTCATATTCCCGTAGGACACGTGCCAAACATTCACTTTTTCCTGGAAGGTAGGGCACAGGAGCTCGCTTCATCGGGGCAGGAGGCACGTCCAGTTGCCCCCGTCGGGTCTGTTGGCTTTCCGTTGCATTGATAAAGTGCCTCGGGTAACCGCAGCTAGCTCGGTCGTCCCACCCCTTTGCCGTGCCCATCGCCGCATCCTCGGGCTTCGAGCACAATCTTTTCGCACGCTGCAGTAGCGTGCTAACAACAGCCCTCTTGTGGGAAGCGGGGTGCACGGAATTGAAGTTCAGGTAGCGGCCTGTGTGCGTTTCCTTGCGGTATACGCTGAAACGTAGCCTCTGTCCCTGCCGAGACACGAGGACGTCCAGGAAGGGAAGTTTGCCATCGGCCTCCTCTTCTGACGTGAACTGAATGGCACGTTCCATACTGTTGAGGTGGGCCAGCAAGCTGTTCGCCACGTCTTTCTGAAGGACGCAGAAACAAGCGTCGACATAATGCAAGAACACTTTTGGTTGAGGGGCAAAGGAGGCTAGCGCGCCTGCTTCCAGCGCTTCCATGGTCAGGTTCGCCGCCGTGACCGAAATAGCGGCACCCATTGGAGTCACCTGCCTTTGCTTGTAAAAATGCCCCATAAAGACGAAGTACGTATTGTTCAGGCAAAAACCTAGAAGCCTGCGTACTTCTGGCACATCCATCGGTGATTTCCCGGCAACATCTCATCAGCCTCGAGAGCAGTGGTGCATACGTTGACAGCCAGGTCAATCGGAACGCTCGTGAAAAGGGACTTCACGTCGAAGGACATCATCAAGTCGTCTTTCTCGATCACGGTGTTGCGAGTCTTCTCGACAAAATCGAAAGAATTACGAACGTGAGTGGTCCCTTTACCGACGAGCGGAGCCATAACTTGGTGCAGGAACTTCGACAGGTGGCCCACGTTCCAGCCAAAAAGATGCGTCATGAGCTCGTGAGTGTCAAGGACCGCTTGCCCAAGGAGCGCTTCCCCGGTGTGGTATACGAGATACCTTGTGCAGACTGCAGCGGCGTGTATATCGGGGAATCAGGAAATTATAAGAATCGTCTGCAGCAGCACGCACGTAACGTAAAGAATAGAAGCGTCCGCAACAATGCTTTAGCCGAACACGCCGTCGTGAATGACCACAAGATTGATTAGGACAATGCAAGAATCATCGCTACAGAAAAAGTGATCGCATCACTGCTACATCTGGAATCACTAATCATTCAGACCACATCTAACACGGTCAATCGTAACGACTGAAATCTAAACCCGATCTACGCACGCTCTTTGCAGCCATTATTCAAGCCCACTTCAACGACCCACTTCTGGTGATGCATTTATTGTGAACAAGGCTTCCGTGCTGGAAGCCGAAACGTCAGTACGTTTTGTTTGGACTGGTCGGCGTCTCTTTTTCGTTCCTAATGCACCCTCCTGGCCAGACGGGATTCCGTCATGCTCTCAATTTCACCTATGTAGGATGCGTCGCAATCCTTGCATGGAATTTTGTAGGCAACTCCGGGAATCTTGATTTTTCTAAAGGGTCCTTCATGCGTACCAGCTTCTGATTAAGCCTGTTCGTTGGCACGTGTGCAATTTTAACGCCATATGTGCCAAACACCCTTGCAAGAGCTTCACTGATGCCTTGCGTGTAGGGGACGGCAGCGCGGTTTTGCCTGTATTCTTCAGGACCCTTTCGTGGGAGGCAACTGAAGCCCGCAATTGTTGCGTCCTCACAAGCTTTGAACGGTAGCCGTTGCTGCGAAGGTCCTTCCTTACCACGGCTAGCTCTTGCTTGCACAGACCAGGCTCAGAGCAGATTCGTGATGCGCGTGAGAAGAGTGCAGCGGCGACAGAGCGTTTTTGGCCTATAGGATGCGCAGAGTCGAACCACAGGTATCTACCCGTCTGGGCCGGTTTTCGATACACACTGGTTGTAAATCCTTTGGCCGACCATCTCACAAGTATGTCGACGAAGGCGATCTGTCCATTATTTTCTGGTTCCGTGGTGAACTGGATCCTTGGAACACAAGAGTTTAGATGCTCAAATAAAGGCACTAGGTCTCAGCGGTGGATCACACAAAAATAGTCGTCTACGTAGCAGACAAAGATTTTGCGGCCATCTTGTACGAGCATAGCACAGAATTTTCTAGAGCCTCTAAGGCAATATTTGCACAGACTACTGAAACGGAAGATCCCATCGCTGTTCGAAACCGCTGCTTGTAATAGTGTCCGTTGAAAACACAATATGTGTTCTGCAGGCCAAATTCCAGGAGACGATATAAGTCTTGCGTCTCAATTGGCGAACGTGAAGGCAGAGATGCATCGTTCTCGAGTAGATCCTTTCAACTCCGGACCGCGTAATTTTGCCTGGAATTTGGCCTGCAGAACACATGTTTTGTTTTCAACGTAGAATATTACAAGCAGCGGTTTGGAACAGCCATGGGAGCTTCCGTTTCAGCAGTCTGTGCGAATATTGCCTTAGAGGCTCTAGAAAAGTCTGCGCTATGCTCGTACAAGACGACCCTAAGATTTTGGTCTGCTACGTAGACGACCGTTTTTGTGTGATCTACCGCCGAAACGTAATGCCTTTAATTGAGCATCTAAACTCTTGTGTTCCAAGCATCCAGTTCACCATGGAACAGGAAAATAACGGACAGATCGCCTTCCTCGACGTACTTCTGAAACGGTCGGCCAAAGGATTTACAACCACTGTGTATCCAAAGCCGACCCACAAGGGTAGATACCTGAGGTTCGACTCTGCGCATCCTATAGGCCAAAAACGCTCTGTCGCCGCTGCACTCTTCTCACGCGCATCACGAATCTCCTCTGAGCCTGGTCTGCGCAAGCAAGAGCTAGCCGTGGTAAGGAAGGACCTTCGTAGCAACGGCTACCCTTCAAAGCTTGTGAGGACGCAACAATTGCGGGCTTCAGTTGCCTCCTCCGAAAGGGTTCCTGAAGAAGACAGGCAAAAACGCGCTGCCGTCCCCTACACGCAAGGCACCAGTGAAGCTCTTGCAAGGGTGTTTGGCACATATGGCGTTAAAATTGCACACGTGCCAACGAACAGGCTTAAGCAGAAGCTCGTACGCGTGAAGGACCCTTAAGAAAAATCAAGATTCCCCGGAGTTGCCTACAAAATTCCATGCAAGGATTGCGACGCATCCTACATAGGTGAAACTGAAAATTTTTAAAGGAATTCAATAGCACCAGAACGATGTCAAAAAAGGCAATGCAAGCTGAAATGCTTTGGCGGATCATCACCTGGCTACTGACCACGTCATCGATTGGGATACCGCAAGCATAATAGCATCAGAGAAGCGCCTGTCGACACGACTACTTTTAGAATCAGTGCATATTCAACCAACTAAAAACACGATTAACCGGTCGCGGGGTAATCTCCCCGAGACATACATGCGCACTCTGCGCCACCGAACCTATAAATAATCGCGACCTTTCTCCCCCCCTTTCATTGTGATCAAGGGACCAGTAGGGCCCCCAAAACGTCTTTATTTGTTTATTTGTTTTTGACCAGGTGAGTGCCTGCTTGTATTTCATCAACACCGAACTAACCCGCCTGAATCACCACTTTATAGACATTGAGTAATTCTTTGAATTGGTTTATTGTAGAGGGCTGTCTTGTTTATTTCCTTATTTTTTTGGCATTTACGGTCTCATTTGAAATTGGGAGACCAGATAGCTTTTACTACGGGTCATGCACTGGCGACAACAAGTATTTGATTTCACTTTAACCAATTTTCAGTTCTGTTTTATTGCTCACCAGCCAATGACCTGAAACATCAGAGGCTCTTAAAATATATGCTGGCATTTCTTTCCTGCACTGTAGTACAACTAATCATGACTTTTATCATATTTTGTTCACAAATTGAAATATTTAGAAAGTATTCAGCTTAATGATAATGTTATTTCAGAAGCATGCGCAATCAACAAGGCCTCAATGACTCTCACCACGTGGTTCACTTGTTTCTGTCACAAATAACCTGATTGCAGCCACAATCCACCCAAGACGGAGGTAACATACCCTCTGGGATGATGAATATTTAAAATGCCTTACGAGTAAGTGCTCAGCACATGAAATTGTGGCATTAAAACAGAAGACCCCTCTGTGGCATCCTTCACTTGGGGCAGCGCTTGATCACAAACTTCGACAAGCTGAAAAATTCTCCATGCGCCGCTCCACCCAGCAGAAACAATGCAGGACGCAAGTTGGTAGGTGGACCGTTGGCATCCTGCGATTGTGAAGATTTTTATTTAGTAGATGGTCTTCTTTTTGTACCACTGTTCATTTCTCCTTTAACAAGCAGCTGAACTCCTGCAGGTTCTACGAATCATACAAGCATAATAAAACGCAGCAATGCAGAACAAATGGCAGGGTTACCTCAATTTTTCTGTTCTAGGAATGAAAACAATGTAGGTAATCTCTACACAACTACAATCAAACCTTTCAATTTTTACCTACTTCACTCCTAAGAAGCACACATACACGTTAGACATGTGAGCAAGCCGCTAAATTTATGCCCACAAACTTAATCAGGCATCAGAAATCGGCAGGGAACGTGTCACCTTTAAATGGCACTTTTTTCGTTCAGAACACGTAAATGGGCGAGAAAGACCCATAACTATGATTTGGTACCCTTATCTGGTATGGTTTTCAGGCAATGCTTATATCTCACTTCAGTACCTTCAGGTGGTGGAGATCTTTGAAAACTCATTGCGGGCAAGTGGGTTGTGTTCAAGCTCTCGTATCTTGTCAGCATATGCTGGATTCCAGCATTCCCAAATCAACGTGACGACTCGAATGTGGTGGATGCAAGAAAGAATAAGCACACGCCAAGGGCGTAGCCTGGAAGGGGGGGGGGGGGAGAGGGGGGGCCAGGGCCCACCCGCCCCCGCACCCTTATAATGTTTTATGCCAAGGCTGGGGTGCGGTTTAAGCAGCCTGAAAAACCGCCTGAAGTCACCTGCAGGCACGGAACCTGCAGTTTTAAGGACATTCTTGCTCATATAAAGCTGAAAACAAGGGCTATGTCAACGTCTGATCCCTGCGCCCGCTCAGGATGGTGTTGTACCTGTCAATATATACAGCCTGGCTGCACTTCGTGCCGGATACACCGACAAGCGCCGGGAGCCTGCCGCGAGCCGATCGAAACAGCCCCACTGTTTCCCTGGCGGAACAGCACGGCCGGGGAATGGCAGAACAGCAGGAAAAGCCTCATATAGGCTTACATGTGGACGGGAGAGTGTCATTCCTTGTCTTTACACTGGTACAACGTATAATCACATGACAGAGCATGTCGCTGTATTTTGTTCAGTAAACTATCAATCCTTGATATGTTTATTTTTCTACCGACATCGCATTTCATTGACTATTGCAGATCCATAATTTCTGCTGCATAAAAAGCATTGCTCTGCCCATCTTGTATTTCTTCCACATCAACAAAACTACACAATTCTCCTTATTGCGGAGCTTCGCTTTTTCGGCACTATTCCACTGTTTCCTTGACCTCCCTCTTGGTTAGGATCAGCATTCTGTATTTGCTTAACCAGAATTTACTGAAGCCATGTCTGTTTCGATTTAACAGATAGAAATATAATGAAATTTAAGAAACGCGCAACAAGCTCAACATTCAACAGCAGTGCAATAAGGTGTTCCGCTTAGCGCAAGTTTACTACTCACGTTACTAGCACAAAAAATAACAAAAGGCGATTACTTAAGGACGAAGACGCACGTTTACTAGCTTCACCGCCATAATATACGAATTCATCGCATGTACAGTCCACTGCGATTCGAAGGTTGTCGCGGGAAAGCTACTCTTTCAAACGAAGCAGAAAGAACACCAGCATTAACAAATATTCCATGCAAGTTCCGTTATGATCGGCGAAGATAAAGGGCAACCAAGTCCAAGTCTGTGCTTGATAACAACGAATGTACAGCTTGAAACCCAAATTGTGGCAAGTCAGTCGTGCGGGCCATTGTTGTATCATGGAACAGCCAACAAGGGAGCGAAGAGTGCGAAATCTCGATTTTCATGGTTCCGAAACGAAACCGTGGGCTGGTGGCCCGCTTGGCCGCTCGATGCTGGCGCGATAACCTTCAAATCGTGCTCGACTGTACTTCATAGCTGACAAGAAAAAGTCCCTTTTCTAAAGGAAAATCTTTTATAAAACATGAGAATCTTGATAGTAAACAACCAGTGTTGGCCTCCACTTCCGCCCGACAAACTTCGGGGACCGCGCGCCACTCACGAGCGCACTCATGATCACGCTCACGAGCGCGGGTCCACCTAACCACCTGCTCTGCGGACGAATGAATCGCCCGTGGTCTGCCCATAGCCCAGCGAATGGGAATTTAGGGGATCATCATTATCATCACCATCTAAGCTCCTTAAGGTGGGCTTTACGGTTAGTGTTAAGCATACACAAATCGCATGTTAAAGTCAGTTATTTCAAGCTTCGTTTGCAAAACAACGCGCAAGATGCCTTGCCTACATATTTCCCCGTCCCATCTTTTGGTCGACCACGCCCCCCCCCCTCTCCCCCCCGAAAAAAATTCCTGGCTACGCGCCTGGCACACGCCCAATCAGGAGTACGTTCAGCATGCACATCGGTTGTTTAAAAAAAAAAGGGTGTAATGTATTGCTCAGAAGACTCAATGCTTGCACGCATCTTGGAGCAGCAACGGCCTTGACAGATGTGTTTGAGTGGTTTTCCTCTCTCATAACATCCACAGTGCTTTCAGAAAAAGCCCCAGGCCTTTCAATTAGCATGTTCCAGTTAAGAATAATGCAGCTGATACTTTACTTTCAAATCTTTTTCTTTGTGGAAGGATGTTTCTTTATTGGCGGTACAGCACTAGCGTGCGTAAATCGCAGTTTTCAGAACCCCAATCAGGCCTCTTTAAATGGTACGGGCAGTTACATAACTATTTGAAAAAGTGGACTGCAAGGACTGTCAATTCACATGATAAACATAAAAAAATAGCTGAAAACAGAACTGGTAAGGCTTTATCGAAGACTAAACTACGAAGGTAATAACATTTTTGTGTACCTAAGAAATATGGCTTCACCGTCAACATGACTAACACCAGGAAATTCGTATACATGGTGATTAACTGCTACGCCCACATTATGATTTTGGGTGAAACTTTGAGTTTTCCGAAATCAACAACAAAGGTTGCCATTTAGTGGCTACATGTTAGGTTATGCATGAAACACCAATAATTGTTTTTACGGGGGCGAGAACTTGTACATTCAAGTTATCGAACATTATTCAAGTATGGTAGCCCACTGTGCTACCAAAACTGTGTTTGAAAACTTACGTTCTGGCGGCCAAACACTGTTGACAATGCTTGTGGCTCTTGTCCGGTTGAATGGAGGGACGTGATGTGCTCAGACCGCCCAGAGGTCTAAAACAGGATGACACATGATTACCACACAGGCAAGAATGGAAATTATTGGGTGCACGAATGTTACAACTCGGGCAACACAATATTCAGCCAAAATCAATGCCCGCGTACAGCGGCACCGTACACATGGTGAGGTGGCTCGCCGCAAACGCAACAAAGCTTGCGAGGCGCGCACATTCGCTCGCAAACGATGCTCCCTCGCCATTGCCAACACGGCACAAACGACAGCGGTGATTAACGAAGCCGTAAACGCTGCGCAGCACAGTTTAGAGGAGTAGCCGCCCGTGTTCTGATAAACTACGCGTAAGACGTGGTTCGCAGTGGTGAACTCTGAAGCTGTTCAATTTAGTGCTCCGGAATGGGAAACGTTACTGAGCGCCGCTGCGTTACTGAGCGCCAGTGCGTTCAGCGCTCAATGCAAGCACCACAATGTTCTTTCGCACATCGCCTTTCTAGAGACCAGCCCTCTAGGTTCAACCTAGCCAGTTCAGTTAAACAATCCACACACGCGGGCTCCTGTTAACGAATCCTTAAAGCGGCGATCACAGCTACAAACGACATCCAGTGACAAGAAAGGCGGCAAATGCGACGAGACAGCTTACCTGCCAGGACGTTTAAAAACGAAGACGAGCGAGCGACGTTCAGGGGCAAGCGCCAAACTAAATTAGCCGTCTTCAGGTGCAAAGTTGTTCTCAAATATTTCTTCGCGAAGTCCAACACGACAGCCACAACCGAAAATCACGAGGGACCCAATTAACCCTGATAACTGCGCTTGTTTAACGGCACGACGGTACACCACAGATCACAATCGACGCCAGACGGGTCACGGCATGGAGGAAGAAAATTTTAGGAGGGAGCATGACGTCAGGTGGCCCAGCTTCGGCAAGCCAACCTCCTCTGAAGCCGCTTTCTCCTCTCCTCGGGCTCCTCCCGCGCAATGCATTATGGAAAATCCACCACGCTCAGGCCCGCGGTAGCATTTAGTGGCTCCGGCTGGCTGCCGGTGAAGATGGAGGCGAGCGCCGTCGCCGAAGGCGCCGTACAAGATTGTTCACCAGCGTTGCGCTCCAAGCTTCGTATCGTGGAAGTACTGCCGATGTCGCTGTTCAAAGCAAGGCGAGACTTCGATCGCATTCTTAAGAAGCACCCACACGAGCTGCAAGCCGAATTTCACTTCTGACGTTGGATCGCTCGAACGCGCCGCCGTAAACATTCACAAGCATGGAGCGGCCTACAGCTGCGCGGTGTTTGCCAGGTGTGCTGTGACGTTTGCGTTTGGCATTCTGCCGAGTTATCGCGCGTAACGAGTGTCGTGTCGGCGGGGAGGTGGTGAGACTAGCTTTGGTTTCGCTCGCGCGCGCTTTTGCATACGTTCGCCTTTTCGGTGCTCCGGCGTGGTGGTACGTTACTTCAGTGCACTGGAAAACAAAGGGTTCAGAACCCTTATGTTGGGTGTGACCACCTCGCGTCGCAAGCAGTACGCCGGCTGTTTGTCCGCTGAGGACCGCTCGATCGGTGCGATACGTATAAAAAAAAAAACAACAACGAATGCTAGATTAAGCCTGGGAGGGACCTTGCTGAATTGTGGACTGACTGCGCCTTGGCAATAAATGGTTAAAGAAAGGGTTGAAATGGTTGATCTTATTTTCAACTTTGCCTGAGCGGCAAAGTTGAAAAGATCATCTCCACTTCTGCACGCGGCGGCGGCACACAACTCTCCGACTGCGGCGTGAACTTCGATGGGTCCGAAAGCTCAGAAAACAAAGATGTTTTCTGCCTCTCCCGTCCGACCACTTTGCCCGCGCGGTTAGCCCGCTGCGCGTTTCGGGTTGCAGGCAGAGCTGCGCGCAACGACACGTCGCCGAAACTCGAATACGCGGAAGGCCCGGCAACCAAACGGATAGACGCACGCACGCAGCGTCGGCGAAGGGCCACATGACGCGCAAAGAACTACCGCTTGCCTGTCACGTGAATAGAACACCTCCCATCAGTCTTTCCTTTTTATTTTTTATGACTAGGCTTCACGATTGTCACGTGACGCTCCCTCCTAAACTTTTCTTTCCTCCATGGGTCACGGGACCATTCGAGGAGGTGACTGGCCGCGCCGCCGCACGCCGTACTCAGGGTGTCGGCCATTGGCAGCGGGTTGCGTAAACAAATTAAAACGACAACAATAAATAATTGCCTATTTTACTGAATATAACAGTAACTTATTATTTTTTGTGTGTAATATAATAAAGAAGCTTATATTTTTTAAGTTTACAAACACAAAACGCGTACTGAGTTTTCTGGCGCTCAATTTGAACGTTAAAAAAAGCAGCAGATAGTAAGATAACACTCCGGAATGAAATTTGGCAGTGTTCTAGTGTAAGTAATCGTATTATTATTTGGCGTCTGTTTATTTAGCGCCCGATTTCATGCCCCCTCCCTCCCCAACTTTTGTTTTCTTTTGATATCTGCCTTGTTCTCCAACGTTGTTTCTGCAGGAGAAACTAGGTGGTCTGTTTATTGCATTTGTACATAATATTTATGGTCGCTAACAATAAGAATGTAATAAAATTGTGATTGCTACGTATAAACCGGATTATAGGTCGAGTGGGAATATAGGTCGACCCCCTAAGTTTAGATGAAAAAAAGAAGAAAAAAAAATGAAACGACCGAAAATCCCCCATATACATTTATTCTCGAACGGCACCGCTCACCCGCCATCGGAGCCGCCGTCTCATTCATCGGAAGTGTCGCTATCCTCAGAAGACGACCGCTTGTTGCTGGCCTCCTCCCACAGTGCGTAGTCTTCAGTACCGTCGAGAGAGTTACTTATGCAGCATTTCTTAAATGCCTTCTGCACCATCACGTCTGGCAAAGAACGCCAGGCGGAGAGCACCCAGCCGCAGACGGTTCCAAGCGGAGGTCTCTGCAGGCGGCCCGTCGGCGTCTTCGGGTTGTCGCCGGACATCCACTCTTGGTACTCCAGCCGCACCCGGTCCTTGAACGGCTTGTTCAACACGACGTCGAGTGGCTGGAGGGTGGACGTCATACCACCTGGGATGATGACAAGGTCCGTTTTTCCGTCACAGAGCACGCGTTTCACACCTTCGGTGAGGTGACCGCGAAACGCATCCAAAACCAGCATGCTCCGAGGACGCAGCAGTGCACCATGCCGGCGGTTCCAGACGACCCGGATCCATTCAAGCATCATGGCCTTATCCATATATTTCTTTTCGTTCACGCGAACGACAACACCTGCCGGGAATGCTTCCTTCGGCATCGTCTTCCTTTAAATATGACGAAGGGTGGCAGCTTCCCACCATCTGCAGTGCATGCCAACATGACAGTGAAGCGCGAATGCTCATTGCCCGTCGACAAAAGCTTCACGTCCTTGGCGTCGCGCTCCGTGATCATGGTTGACGAAGGCATGTCAAACCACACGGGGGTTTCATCGGCATTGCCAATTTGCCCCATCATGTAGTTGTTCTCCTCTCGAAGCCGGATCACGAAGCGCTGGAAGCTAACCATCTTGTCCTCGAACTCCACCGACAGCTTCTGACAGATGGACGTGCGGCGGCGGAGTGAAAATCCTTTCCACCTCATAAAGCGACGCACCCATGCGGCCGGGGCACGGAACTCCTCACTTGAAAGTCCAGCTTCTCGCGCGAGCTCCACGGCTTTGCAGCGAATTGTATGCGCGGTCACCGGTAGCGAGCGCGCACGCTGTTCCCGCACAAAGTCCGCGAGCGTGTCCTCGAGTTGCGGATAAACCGCACTACGCCCACGAAAGGACGTCTTGCACGGTTTGCACTTCAGCAATTTGCCTTTCTGTGCCCTCCAGTATCTCACGCATTTTTCTGAAACGCCAAATTGGCGCTGAGCGGCCATGTTGCCGTTCGTTTCAGCAAATTCAATAACTTTTATCTTAAATGCAGCTGAAAACTGCCTGCGCGTGCCGCCACTCATTCTTCAACAGGCAAAAAATCAAAACGTCAAACAAATCGGACGAAGCGTTGATCCAAACAGAAATGTTGGGACAGGTCGGACGCAAAAGCACACAAAGAACACGGCAACTATAAAAAAATCATGGAGGAATGACAGGTATTGGCTTTGGATACGGCCGTACGAGGCTTTGACAAACAGACACACCACATGTTGCCAGCTGACGACTCACATTCGGCTAAACACCGCTATATAAGACGAGGGGTGACTTTTGTGCGGATTTTTTTGGAAAAAAACTCGACCTATATTCCGGTTTATACGGTAGTACTTTCTAACTCCACTGAGTGACGAGAATGACTGTTGTCAGAGGGGGCTATGATTGTGCTGGTGGGGCAGGAGAGGAACAGGGAACGACGGAATGATGATACAGATGTCACAGTTCAAGGTTGTGCTGTGCTCCGTGCAAGGTTGTAGAAAACAAAAAGTGGGAGGGAGAGTGTTATTCTGTCGATGTCGTAATAAGCAAGGGCTGATATTTTTTCCTGTTTCAACGTCGGTGCTGCCGCTGCTTTTTATTGAATTTGGCAGCTTTTTTTTTTTTGCTTTTGAACATTTTTGACGAGGTTGGGTGGATGGTACAATGGGATGTCTTTTTGAAATTATATTGCATGCATGACCTCAATCAATGATGAGCTGAACACCTTTTCCCCACCCTTTCAACACCCTTCCAAAAAAAAGGGTGTTGAGGTTGGTCAACACCCTTTTTTTCACGCAAAAAGGGTGGAAAGCTACAAAAAAGGGTGTTGAGATTCAAGAAAAAGGGCGTAAGGGCCTCCCAATACCCTTTTTTCAATTATCTTACACCCTTTTTGGCCAAAAGGGCGCAAAAAAGTTTAGTGTGTATTGGAAAAATAAGCGTGCTTAGAATCGAGTAAATACGGTACGAAGGAAGCTTTTTACATAGCTCAGCTTTGCAGTTTTGTGTCAGTACTCTTTGAAAGCACAAAAAATCTAATCCCCTTTCTTAAAGAAAGACGGCTCAACAAGTAGATTTCTTTATGCGAACTCGAATTAAAGTCAAAACTCAAAGTTAACGAAGTACTGACGAAATTTTTGTGGTACATTTTTGCCTTCCGGAACTCCTTTAGTCCCGTTCAATTAAATTTGGCAACGAGCTCACATAACACTTGTGCTCAGACGACATGTACATCAGCAGACAGGGAGTGGATATTTTGCAGGGTGTGAGCACAACACAAGTGTCCCTAGGAGAAAAAGAGCACTGCTTGATGTGGGGAGGAAAATCCTCTTCTTCATCGGTGACTAGTTTATGGCACACAAGCAGCACCACACCAGCATCATCGGCATGCTCTCGAACATGAAGAACATGTTGGACGACAAAAAAAGCCCCTCAAAGTTCTTAATAGAAGAGCTGTCACTTTTTTTTTGCTTTTTTGTACTGCCTGCTGTGGATAATTGTTCCTTGAAATGCCATTCTTAAGAATTCGTTCACAATTTTGCCCTGGTACGTTAAGAAATGTGCAATGGCATCTTTTTGCTGTGAATTTAGGCGTGCATTCATTGGTTTTCCGAATAGGCGTATGTTATCAACTGTTGTAACCTTTTTGGTTAGAGCATTTCCTAGTTGTTGCTCGCAGAAGAACTGCACATTTGAGCCTAGAGGTGACGAATGAAGAATAGCCTCTAGCTCCTGCTGAACAACAACTCTTTCCACAATTTGATAAGGAGCCCCTTTTGCTGCCTTCGCCATTTTTGTTATTCTTCTATTTCCCGTCCCAAAGGGAAAGGCGGAGCAAGCCCACAGCGGACCTAAATTTTCTACACAGTTGCCGAGATGCAACAACTGGTGCACGTTAAAGGTCATGAAACATTCTCCGTACAATCCTTCGGCTCTTGCCACGAACACTTGAAGCAGGTGTCCTAGAAGAACAATACATACACATAGCTATAGATTATAGGCTTAAACACGATCCAAAATTTCATGAAAAGCAGGGTCATAAGTGATTCGATTCCTTTATTTTTGATAGCTGTGACAAATTCCTAGCAACAGATTCCTATTTTAAATGCAAAGTTATTTGATGTCTTCAAGACTGCAATGGTTTGTTTCAGCCACCATATAGTGTCATCAAATACTCGTTCAACTTATTACAGCAAGAAGTCGCAGCAGACATTAGGCTCATATATCGGGTTCTTGCCTCGGATTCATGTTGGTTTTGCCTCCCATTATTTCACTGTTGCTGTTTTTGTGAATTGCGTTATGGCCACAAAATTTTTCTAAGTGCAATGAATGCTGCAATCTCACATTACTGATTCGGTAGTTAGGTTGAAATCAGCCAATATTGCAAGTTTATTAAGTTCCATTATAGGTGCCCAAGGTGATAATGAGTCAGAGTCCTCTCAATATGCAATTTATTGTAAAACTCGCGTGAGTTCAATTATGAAGAAGGGCAATCTTTTTAGTGCGTCGAAGCTGTGGTATTTTAATGCCCCTCTAAATTTGCCTGCCAAGGCTGTTCAGGAAATATTCATACATTTGGTTTTACCTAGCATTTGAGGTGGCTCAATAATGTGATGGTGTTTCTAAACTTCAGCTCAAGCATTTTTTTTCTCACTTTCTCCCTTCCGTTCTTCCCCATGACTATAAATTGGGGTCAGGCTGGGTATGCAAGCCTCATTAGTATGGGCAGTTCTACCTTTCACGGCCCTTTATGCCTGGTTGTACCCATCCTGAGTATGGATAAAAGTACACAGTATTAGTACTATTATTTGCTGCTTTCATGTTATTTTTCTAGTCTGCATTACTTACGACGGGTTCCTTACCTTAAACCAACTGAAGTTAGGTGAAAAGCAACAAGAACTTACTTGCATGTTGGAGTTGTCTTGGGAAAATTTCAGCGAGTAGTAGGGTGTACACTGCTTCCACTAGCAGGGCTGCATGCCTCCAGTAGCGGTCTCGTAGCACTCCAAGCAGTGTCGGCAGGGAGAAGAAAAGAAGCCAGTTTCTCCACTAGCTGGCTTTCCAGAAACTCCTCTCATGCAAGGACCGAGGCAAGCGTGTAAAACTGTGTGGTGGGCAAATGCTCAGGAGGCGCCTGTCCAACTTGTCGACTGTAGAAGGAGCACCTGCATGCGCAAAAAAGAAATTTCTGAATTGAAGCTTTCATTCATATAATTTACAAGTTTTATAACGGCTGTCACTTTCCAAGGGCAGAGGGACAAAGCAATGAGGGAGACAAAACAGAGTACGCTGACCCCCAACCAGAAGGTTTAGTTAAAAACCAAAAAAATAAATATGCATACATCAGCAAAAAAAAACACACGCACATGCATACACACACACACACACAAAAAGTCAAGACAGAATAACTTACGGAATGTGATATTGTGGTGATTACGAATCACAGTACCTTCCTTTTCAAGTAGCTATCCTAATGGAACACTTTCAAATGAAGTTTTTTTTTTAATTGGTAATGCATGAATTTTGCAAGCAGATTGTTCACGGTATCACTAAATAATTTCACCACTTCAAGCCGAGCAGAACACCCCCATGTCATGCAATGAATGGCCAGATTGGTTCATTTTCCTGTTTCATTCATAGTTCCTTAGTTTTTACCCGCCACGGTGGCTCAGTTGCTAAGGCAATTCGCTGCTGAGCACAAGGACGCGGGTTCGATTCTCAGCCGCGGCGGCCACTTTTCTGGTGGGGGCAAAAAGCAAAAACGCTCATGTGTACGAGATTTCGGCACACGTTATAGATCCCCAGGCGGACAAAATTAATCCGGAGACCTCCACTACGGCGCGCCTCATCACCTGAGTTGCTTTGGCGCGTTAAACCTCACAATCAATCAATCAATCAATCAATCTGTTCCTTAGTTTACTTGGAACCATATGGCTTCATAACACTGATTTTGCTGCATACTTATTTTACAAAGCTGTGAACAAAATCTCGAGAGCTAGCTTTCCTGGCAGTAATATTGAGTAAGACTCACCAATGTAAAAGAGATTCTTAGAGGCTGATGAGTCCTTCTTTTTCTTCGAGGTCGATGAGTCCTTCTTTTTCTTCAAGGTTGATGAGTTCTTTTTTTTTTGTGCGGATGAGCTCTTCTTCGAGACTTCCTTAGTTGTTGGACTTGTTGGAGAGTCCATCCAAAACCCCACCAGCTGTCGGGTGACACCCAAGAGGACGCAGTGCATGTAGTCGACAGCTTTGCCTCGGACGATGTCGAAGTTCTTGAGGTTGATTAGGGGTGAATGTCCATTCATACCGTTCACTGCAACACCCAGCTCTGCAGCAAGTTTCATGTCCCGAAACACACCAGCTGGTGTTCTTTCAACTTCTATATCCGTCCGCCGATAACGAAAGGCACCTGCAATGATTGGTCTGGGATGAGCTCATAAATCTCTCTTGTAGTTCCCAATATTACGCTTAGCAACAAGACTCATTTCTAGCCAACACCTGTGCATAACGTCAGCAACTGGTTGCGTTGTCCTTTGTTGCACAAGCCCTAGCATATTTTGCCCATATTTATGCATGCCTTATGACTGAGCTGTCAAGGCCATCCACACAATTTGTGATGCTAAATGCCACACAAACCTATACCCCTTAGTCATGATATTCAGCATGTGGCACAAATTTTGCATGTTTTAAGTTGGAAAGTACAGTGTACGTTCACTTCAATCAGCTTCAGTTATTAATAACTTACATTTTCTGAAGCTGAACTACATACAGTAAAAGCTCGTTAATTCGAACTTCAATAACTTGAATTTATGGATAATGCGATCGGTATGATTTGGTGCGGCCAAGCTCACATAGAAGCCTATGTATAAAAAAGCCAGTTAATTCGAACGCAATAATTCAAACTGCGAGGCCCTGACTCGGCAGCTTGGTGTGGGTACGGCCACACAAATGCACTTCCTGTCTACACACAATGCTGGGTCACCTCCAGAATGTGAAAAATGTCAAAAAACCTCCAGTAGTGAAAACCAAACAGAAAAAGTAAAATTGGGTAAAATAACTTAAAACCCCCATGGCGGGTGTTTTCGAGGATGTAATGTTTGCGGACTACATTGATGCGAACACGGGTGCAATGCTGTGTGGGGCGGTGTCGGATGAGGTCATTTATGTGTAAAATGCAAAACTTGTCTGCAAAGAGACGGGAGGCAAAACTATAGTTTTGAAGAAGGTGTAGAGGTGGTCTTCCACCACTTTTGCTTGATAAAGCAAAAGGAGCTGGCTTTCGGCTAAATCACATGCTTTTTTATAAAGCATTGAATTCTTGGCATGCCCTAGGGCTTCACATTCAGTGTGCACTGTTAACTTTAGTTAGTTCGAGCTTTCATTAATTCCACATGACACAGCATCCCCTAGCAGTTTCAATTAACGAGCGTTTACTGTACTTGAAAAGGGGTCTACAACTTGTTGTCCATGCTCTCTTCATTAAAGGTACAGGTTCCGTCAGAAGTACGTGGAGCACGGGAGCTGTGGCCGAACCGCATAGGAGCGCCGTGTAGCTGCACCGGCGGTAAACTATACGAGCAGAACACGCATGCATGCCTGCCGACGCAGATAGCCCCTCGATGAATCTCAACCCACTTCTTTTAATGCGGCTTCGATCGTTGTTCGTGGCATACTGGCCTCATCGTTGGCGCTGATAGCAGACCCACCTAAAAATATTAGAAAAGAAAAATTGTCACAGTAGATCTCTGCGATTACAACGCTTCTTTAGCAGCTCACGTGCGCTGAAAGTGTGTGAGCGATGCTGCCAGATACTGCCTCCGCTATTAGCACCATCGCCGAGACCAGTATGCCGCGAATAATGCTAGAAGCCACGTTAAAATAAGTGGGTTGAGAAGTACAGATGGGCTATCAGCGTCGGATGGCGCGCATGCGCGTTCTGCTCCTCCCGTTTGCCTCCGGTTAAGCTACACGGCGCTCCTATGCGGTTCGGCCACAGTTCCCGTGCTCCAATTACTTCTGACAGCCCCTGTACATAAATGTCTAGAAACCATCTTTCATGCATGTTGTACTAGGGCAGCAAAACAATCAGTTTTACTTGCATGCAGCTGGTCATACCTGCAAGTTTTTCCCCACATGTAAGGCACCAGGGGCAGCCAAAGTGTCCGTTGTACCGTGTTTGATTGCACACTTCAGCACGTGCCGGGGCATCCACCGAGCAGCATATGGCATGGATGCTCGACGTCACAGTCTGCGTTCCCACCGTCCACACGATCTGCCCAATTCCCTGAACCGCACTGACAAACTTTTCCAGGAAGACACACATGTCAGGGTGCGTGGGCCCAAACCATAGTCCAGCTAGGACAGTGTTTTGTTGGCGTAGTCTTGTGCTGCGTTCCAATTCGCAGACAGCTTGGTAGACAGTCTACGAAGCAGTCTAACTAGACGTCTAAAGGAATGAAATTGGAACGGCGCCTAGGTCGCAAACGCAACACCAGCGCAGACGACCAGCAGACGACAGCGTCGTCGCAGACATGTTGAGTTGAGCAAGCCGCAAGTTTCGTAACTAATATTACCGTTGTTATTACAAACGTCACGTAATTTAAAAACTAGGCAAAGTCACCTTCATGACTAATTAATTTTACTAAATATTTAAATAAAGGAACAAGTGCTTCTGGTTCAACATAAAAACGCAAAAAGGTGGCGCTGGCGTCGCTTTTCAGTTTAGACAGGAAGGTAGCCTGCATCGTTGCTGACTTCGATGCTGTCTCCTCGAAGCAGTCTTCGTTGACTGCTTCGTTCGAATTGGAACGGGGCTTAACATGGCGTACTGTCCGCGAAGACGGCAACGAAGCTGTCTAAACGGTAAATTGGAACGCACCCTTTGTGGAAGTTCGTTAATGACAAATTGAATTGGTCATACAGATGTTTTCGAAGATTTGTACACAGGGCTGCCGTCTGTGTTGAAGGTTAGAGTAAGGTCTCCCGCTGAAATATTAGAACTGCTTCTGAGGCTCTTGTAAACGGCAGCAGATGTAATGTCGCTTATTGCGGGCTCATTCAGTGTGGAATTCATCAAAGCCATCTTATTAAAGAGCTCCTCTTTGCACCTGTTGATGACTTGACGTATTTTCCGCTTTAAATCCAGGATGCTAAAGAAGCAGCCCTCTGCCTTTAGCCCAGACAGTTGGAAATCTTTCTCGCAACTTTCGCATCGCGCGCTACCAGGTCCGCACTCCTGAACGCAACTGCCACAAACGTTGCAATAGTAGTGTGCTTTACATAACGGTCAATCTGGGAGCTCCACATCTTCCTCAGCAAGTACTTGCTCCGGGGCAAGACGTTGCCCCTGAACCCGAACAGCGCGTTAATCAGACGCAATAAGCCGTCGACAGTGTCCCACGGCAGCCCATGGGCAACAACAAACGCCAATATCATGACGATCGCTGCTGCCTTCGTTGTAGTGGAGCCGGGCAGGGTTTCATCACCGTACTCGTCCAGGGCTGCTTTAGGGTTTCGTGCGTGTCTTCCGGCGGCACGGGCGCAGAGTTTTCTTCGCTTCCCTCTATGCCTTCGGAACAGTCAAAGAAGTTCTCTTCCATGTTTACATCCTCCTCGGAACTCGTTGCTCACGACGGGGCGTCGGCTGCGATGCTTGATGTACCAGGAGTGGCCGATGAGTCGCTGGTTCCTGACGTTTCGGCTTCGCTTTGATTTCTTTCTTCCCGCCGATGCCACCGTGTCGACGAAGGTACGCGAAATTCGCTTGATTCGTAGAGGTAACATTTGCGCTTTTTAGTTTGCTGCTCCATAGCCCCCCACAGATTCAGCCAGCGCAGGCCGATTGAGCAAACAAACAAACAAAGAAGCAACAAAGCCGCGCAGCGCCTGCACAGCGCAACGGCGCAACCCAGCAGTACGGCGCAGATGGTGGCTGCAAGGAGGATCCAAAGGAATTCGGCGTGAGCATAGAAAGAAAACGCAACAAGCAGAAACAGCTGAAAGGGCGACGCATCGGCTCCGCCCCCTCCAGCGCGAGCAGTTTCGCTTTTGCTTTCCAGAACTGCTCCAAACTGCTCTGAGCAGGTGACTACACTAGTGCAATTGGTGTACAATTAGTGTCTAGTGTACCAGGTGTGAATAAAAAAGCGAATAATATAGTTATTTGCACTAGTACAACAAGTGTAGTATTATTTTTATAATTTTATAAATAAAAAGATTATATTATTAACTTTTTTAAAATAAAGACTCTACACTCGGTGTACGCTGTGCAGGTTCACAAATATCCATGATTACAACAGCGCAAGGGGCAGGACGAGAAAGGCTGACAAAGACGGGACTCGCCCAGCTTTGCACTCAGGCTCGCGACGTTGCCCTTTGTGTTGCTCCCCAACATTCTAATCCTCCCTGTTCGGTGACATTCCTCTTGATCCGGGTTTGCTCAGGCAGGGACAAGACAAGTCTGCGCCTGCCTTGTCTCCGTGACCATTCCATCGGCCATTCCACCGTGTGCGCATTCCATCGAAGGGTGTTAAGTTGTGTAGTCTGGTGATTTTTAACATTTCATTTCATTTCATTTATTGTACCTTCAAGGCCCGAAGGCGTTACAGAAGGGAGTGGAGTTGATACATAATGCAAACACAGGAAAGGGTATCAAAAACAGGAAAAATCAAAGAAAAAGAAAACAACAAAAACGCGGATTAGCTAAAGTGTTTTTCTATAGCATTTATAAATGCAGACAAATCGGTTATGCTAGCAATTGAGCCGGGGAGGTGGTTCCATGCAGTGGTGGTTTTTGGGATAAATGAGTAGAAAAATAAATTAGAGCGGCACTGTGGAACGAATAATTTATGCAGGTGATCAGTTCGAGACGACATGTAAGAAGGTGCAGAGAAAAGTTGACTTCTTAATTCCGGATTGTAATAGTAAATTTTGTGGAGTAGAACTAATCGTGCTAGTTTCCTGCGGTGTGAGAGGAGAGGGAGGTTTAAGGTAGTCTTCATAGATGTTACACTAGCCGTCCGAGAGTAGTTAGCAAGAATAAAGCGTACACTACGATTTTGAACAGATTATATTGCATTTGTTAGATATTCTACTGCATGGTCCCAGACAGAAGAGGCATATTCAAGCTTAGGGCGTATTACTGTTTTGTAGAGAAGTAGCTTTACGTTAACTGGGGCCATTGAGAAATTGCGACGGAGGTAACCAAGCATGCAGTTGGCGTTGTTAGTGATATGGTTAATGTGAGTCTGCCAGGAAAGGTTAGATGTTATGTAGACGCCTAAGTATTTATAAGAGGTGACCTCTTCGAGTGCAGAACCCATAATGCGATAATTGTGTAAGTTAGGCGGAGCAGTACTGCGGGAAATTCTCATTAGTTTGCACTTTTGGCTGTTAAGACGCATCTTCCAAGTATCACACCAAGTAGAAATCTTATCTAGGTCAGATTGTAATGTTAGAGTTTCTGAATTTGATGATATTACACGATAAATGACACAATTATCGGCAAATAACCTTATTGAGGATGTTACGGAGTTAGGCAAGTCATTAATATAGATCAGAAAAAGCAAAGGTCCGAGAACAGAGCCTTGCGGAACCCCGGAGGTGACCGGACAAAGAGCAGAATCAAAGTTGTTAGCAGAGACAAATTGTGTTCGGTTGGACAAAAAGTTTTCGATCCACAAGATAATATTACGGTCAAAGTTGAGGACACTTAATTTATGACAGAGTAATTGGTGAGAAACAAGATCAAATGCTTTAGAAAAGTCTAAGAAGATGGTGTCAATATGAAATCCATTATCTAACGCGGCACAAATGTCATGTGTAAATGAAATAAGCTGGGTATCACAAGAAAATGATTTACGGAAACCGTGCTGACTGGATGAAAATAATGAATTTGTTTCTAGAAAGTTAATAAGCACGGAGAATATTATATGCTCTAGAATTTTGCATGGAACACTTGTTATAGAAATAGGACGGTAATTTAGAGGTGAATGCATGTCGCCAGATTTGAACAATGGAACCACCTTGCCGACTTTAAAATCTTTCGGCAAAGAACACGACAAAAAAGACTGCGAAAAAATATTTCCCAAAATTATAGATGAGTACACTTCAGTATTTTTCAAGAACTTTGAATTGATGCCATCTATTCCTGAAGAAGACGAAATTTTTAAATTACGGATCAACTTCACGACACCATCATAATCAATAATCAAGGAATCCATTGCCGGGAAGTTCGTCTTAACAAGTTCAGGTAAAGAAGTGCAAGGTAACAGGTCATTCGAAAATGATTTAGAAAACACGTCATTCAATACAGAACAGCATTTTTCAGGTAGAACAACAGCACCGTCTACATCAGTTAAAGATACAGTGTTATATTCAGAGCTCTTGATGATTTTCCAAAACTTTTTAATATTATCAGACAAAAGAGATGGCAGAGTGGTGTAAAAGTAAACGCGCTTAGCTTCTTTGATAGAATTTTTAAACAATGCGGAAATCTCATGATGTGCATGCCAGCTATCACTCGTGTTGCGTTTCTTAGCTTGCCGGAACAGCCGCTTTTTTTTGTTCAAGATACGTTTTAGAGATACATTAAACCATGGTGACCGATGGTTACAGCGAACGAATCGGAGAGGTATGTATTGTTGTACTAAATCATTAACTTCGTTTTTAAAACGTGACCAGTTCTCTTCTACGCTTCGAGCGTAGAAGTCCGGCATATATTCGTCTATAAATGCTTCAAGTTGAGTGTTTATTGTTGCGTAATCGGCTCTCCTGTAGTCTCGGATGCGTTTTTCTTTACGGTTTGAAAGAGTAACGTTTTCTTTAGGGTTGAAATGAATAAAACAATGATCACTAAGACCTGGCAAAGAACTCAAAGAATTAACAAGGTCGGGAGCGGTCGTTAAAACTAAGTCAAGGATGTTAGCGCTACGCGAAGTAATACGAGTAGGCTGAGTAACGAGCTGAGTAAGATGGAAATCGAAACACACGTCTAGGAATGCCTTGCTATCCATGGAAGAGTCACATTCAGTTGGCACAGTACCGGACCAGTTTATGTTAGGGAAATTGAAATCCCCTAACAAGAAAATAGGTGAGTGTGGAAACCTTGTTACAAGAGAATTAAGTAAGTCGTGAAGCTGTGAGCAAAACGTCGAAGTGGCACTCGGGGGCCTATAACAGGCGCAAAAAATGACATCACGGTGGTTTATTCTAAAGCCTGCGCATACGGCTTCTAAGCCAGAGGAAAACGGAACGTGAAAGGAATTGAGCCTATCGGCCGCTGCGACAAGCACACCACCACCTAATCTAGTACCCCGGTCGCAACGATACATGCGGTAGTGTTGCTGGCATTCGAATACTTCTTGGTTACTTATTTTCGACGATAGCCAGGTTTCAGTTAAAATCACAATGTCGGCATTGCACGTATCGATAAGGGCAGATATGTCATCGCGTTTATTTACAACACTACGGATGTTGGAAAAGAGCAGGTTCATACCGGTTGCAAGGCGATAAGAGCCCGAATTTAGCTATGCGGGGCTGTGGCGGAAACAGGAGATGAAACGGTGGGTTGGGAAGGCTGCAACGATGCTTCATTAGCGTCAATCCCGGACTCTATTTCACAGACAGTGTTTGTAGATGGGTGGTACATATAGGTTTCTTTTTGATTATCAGTTTGTTGTAGCGCACAGAAAATTGTTCACCGCTAGATTTTCCAAACTCGATAAGGTTCTTGCGCGCAGTGCGGGTAGAAATGCAGAAATCTTCGCCTACAGTGATATCAGCCGGTTTCAGTTGAGCTTTCGAGGAAAAAATTTCACTTTTTGTTTTAAAACTGGCGAACTTCGTTATTATCGGGCGGCATTTGTTTGGTGAAAACTTTCCAAGTCTGTGCGCACGAGATATGGCTTCGTCCGGCAATTTCATCTTGAGTGCTGACACAATTATGTCCCGGACCTCTAGTTCAGAATCAGCCCACGTTTCCGTCTGGTCATCAGCAAAACCATAGAAGATCAAGTTGTCGCGCCTTGACCGGTCGTCGAATTCATCTAAACGGCTATGAATACTGGTAGTTTGCTTACCTACAACTTCAGTTACCGCTCTTGCAATTTCTACCTCGGCACAGTTTTCAGACGCTGCCAATTTTTCTTCCAGAGCTGTCAACCTGTCGTTTATGCTAGTCATTTGCTCCTGAAGGTTTACCTGGATTTCTTTTACTGCGTTGAGTTCTAAGAGAACTTCGGCGTGATTTTTGTCCATTTTAGCGTCAAGTTTCTTCATCAAAGAAAGGATCTCGTTGGTTCCTTTACTAGTATCCTCCTTCTGAGGCCCAGGGTTCATTTCGACATCACCCCCTAAGAGTAAAAGTTTCGTGACATGCACACAGTCGCAAACAATGCTGAACATGGTGGTAGGGCAAGGAAAGAGCAGCAAGCAAGTATTGCTGGAGCGTTTACAATGCAAAGCAGGGCTGGAACTGACCTGCATCGAGAAAAAAACGAAGATTTGGCACGTCCGCATGGTAGCTGCTCTTTCCTGCCCACTGAAGCGGAACGAAGGAAGTTGGGTTCTTAAAGGCAGGTGATCCGATGATGTCTGGGGCGATGCCGGTGCTGAATCCTCAGGAAGGGGCGTAAGGATCCAAATGGTTTCCGTCGATGTGACCGGGCAACGTTGTTCGGGCTGCAGCACTGGACTGCGCAGGGGCGAGAGCCACCAAACTTGTGATAGCACGCAGGGCTGCGGCGGCAGTCGGCCTGTGACGCACACCGATAGCATCTGCATCGAGAAAAAAACGAAGATTTGGCACGTCCGCATGGTAGCTGCTCTTTCCTGCCCACACATTGTTGTGTAATTTCCACCACGCAAGTATGCCACCTACTTACGCGTACGTGGAGTACAAAGACGGTGGTAGGGCGATCGTCGCCGTCTCTTTGATTAAGGATTTTGAGCCGACGACTTTGGAGGATACCGCCCAAAACAAGAGGGTGTACTGGCGCTCAGAAGTGCGTCAAGAGGAGGGCTTATACCCTGGCGACATTGTTTTACTTGGCCGTAAGTACATATTGCATGAATTTGTACTTGAAAGTGTCTAGAGAAAATGGTATAGCTGGTACCAGCTGGCCTTTGGTTGTAAATTCCCAAATGGGCGCAGTTGGTCCAATCTGGAACCTGCTACCTTTTTTACTAGGATGGGGTTTCAGTACTTAATTGTACAGTTGCAGGTGCGCGCCGTTTACAAATGCTGCTGGGTTTTCACTTAGTGGAGCTCTTGTATTACAAGTCCCGGCCTGGCCGCCGACTTCGCTCTACGCACCGAGCATCGGCAAGTTGTAACGGAGAGCTTAGTGGACGCTGGGCAAGGATGGTAGGATGGAAGAGGGAAAAATGGAAACGGAGACCAGGCTGGGTGAGAAACCGCCACAGCCACTGAGGGTTTGTTTTTTAGTATTCGGCATATTCGCTGAAAGTTTGCGTTAAAAGTTGCTATCATTTTCGGCGCAAAAAAAGTGTCTTGAATGAACGACCCGACTATTTCGTCTTCATGGACCCAGCAGTGCGAAATTGATGCAGGAAACATCACAGAAGCACTGTGAAATAGTGTGAAATTTTTTGACTGGCCAATTTCGCAGTTCGTAAATTTCAATAAAAATTAGCCTTTGTTTCCCTTTTCTCTGTATAGTAAACAAAGCTGACCTCATCACAAGAATGAGAAAGGGGCACAAGCCTGTCCCGGATGCAATTTTTGACGCGGGCCCTTCCATCAGCGGTTCCACCACACCAAGACATCTGCCGAGGTGAATACAGTGGGGCTTGCATAACCTTGAAATCATTTATAACTAATACATGGGGTCTGTTCAATCCACCTGCACCACGTGAACCAGTTGAAGTGGTGCAGCACTCTGCCATTCCTTTCAGTGGTCCAGCTCGCAGCACCTGAGCTTTGCTGTTCGATACACTGGTGGTGCTGACGGGTGCAGGACAAATTCATGGCTTTGCCTGCACTCCCTGTTGAGGTGCAGAAACAGATGAAAGAACTGCAAATCTGGTTCCGTCAACTGGCTTTGCACCTCTGTAAACTGGTTCAGGAGGTGCAGGGTGAAGCGAGCGGACCCATGGTTTGCCTTGTGTGACCTCGGTTTCTTTTTTCTGCCTACCAGGGTGCCCCAACAGCAAAATAGAAAAAAAAAAGGAATCCGCAAAAAAACACATTACCAAGCGGATCTTGTCGCAAAAGCGCAAGGCCACCCTGCCTGAGTCGGAGGACGAAAGGGACTCGGACGATGATGACGAGTTGGTGCCAAAAAAACTCTTGCGGTGGG
Source organism: Haemaphysalis longicornis (assembly GCF_048455015.1). Lineage (NCBI taxonomy): Eukaryota > Metazoa > Arthropoda > Arachnida > Ixodida > Ixodidae > Haemaphysalis > Haemaphysalis longicornis. Next base: position 2,559,887 of record NW_027526295.1, read on the forward strand.
CAAAGAACCGTGTAAGTGAGCTGGAGGCGAAGCTCCAGCTTTCTGAGAGGAGGCGGCTGGAGGAAGTTAGGCGGAGCAGGAGGCTGGAGGAATTCCTTGAGGAAAGGACGTCCTTATGCACCCAACTGAGTTAGTTCAATTCTTTTGTTTACCTTTTATCAGTAAGCACTTACATGTGTTGCAGATGGCAGTACCGCTGCGCATGGCATTGCAAGCCTTTAGAATTCATTTGACAACACAAGGTCCTTGTGCATTGCGCATGCTTAAAGAAGTACTGACACAAAATTTTTGTGTTTCATTTTTTTCGCGGCTATAGGTGCCTACGAGCCCACTAATCGCAGAATGGTACATTACCGTAAAATACCGATCAAGCGCCCCCACCCATGCAAGCGCCCCGCTCTCGTTATCCGAGTATTTTGAGTTTTCACACATTATTGAAGAAGTGCCCCCTCCTCTCCCCTCCCCCAACCACCGTTGATGGCCCAAACCAATGAAAGTGAAACTGCCCAGGGACACTTCCGACTATGTCTTGGCTAAACCAGATTTTAATTCGAGAACATAGGGGAGCCGTTAATTCTGTACACCCTTGCCATTTTGTTGTCATCTGACATAGCCGAGTGTGGTTGTGACTGTGACAACGGTGGTTCGTGACAAGCATTCGTAACGAAAGCTGGAGGACACTTGAAGATTTCTGAAAGGCACCTAGGCCATTTAGCCCTACCGTGAACGCCCTCCAAACCCATCACGAGTACACCTTGTTCAACATCTCAGAAATGGACAGATGATGGCAAGAGGCAAGAATGGATTCTCTGGCTAAAAGGACCAACAACGCGGTTGGCAGGAACACCGTATAAATTGCTAACACTGGTTGTGCCAAGAGGGGCTTCATACACTGCTTCTTTACTAAAAATGTTTCTCCTTAGTGAACTACATTATTTTTTTTTCTTTTTCAAGGGGGAGGGGGGAGGTAAGGTTGGTCAAAATTTACACACTGCCATTTTGAATTATGGGGCAGTTCCTAACAAGGGCCCCCTCCCCAAAATTCCGTGAACTATCTGCACTTTCAGGGGGGCGCTTGCTCAGTATTTTACGGTGGATTATCGAACGCAGTAGAAATAATTACTTGCAGCTCCGTTCATCCTTGTCAGTTTCGGTTTCGGTGAAGCGAACACCAAAGCAGCCCCCAAGACAGGAAGGCACATTTCAAGTCACTGTTCTCGTTGCAGCACAGCCGATGACGGTCTGGGCACACACTCACGCACCAGACTGCCCCGACCGGCCGTAGTCATAGGCGACGTCAGTCCCAAAAACTGTGGTGTGATGCACAAGGCGGAAAAGCACGCTGCAACAGCACCGCGGCCGCCTCGATGCGTCACGGGAGCTCTGACGTCGGCCGTTTGTGTCGAAGGGCAGATGATCTCAGTTGCGCGGAAAAGCTTTCTCGTGCACGCAAGGATTAAAATTCATTTAAGATGTGTTCCACTGAATGGTTACAGTTTACAACTTCCAAGGGGGTATCTCCATACACAAAGGAAGCGTTCTGCACAGTGATCTGAGCTTTGAAATTTCGTGTCAGTACTCCTTTAAGGCATGTTGCATAGCTTTTGTCAACATAAATATGACTTTTCGAGAGGCTGAGGCGGATAGCAAACCTCCACTGGGGCACCTTATTTGCATTTCTAAAAATAAACATTTTTATCCCAAAACATAGAAGAGGGTGATGGTTTTAAACTGCTTATGTTTTGAGCTAATGTCATGTGTTGGTCAGTAAGAACTTTTTTAAACCGTTTTCATTTATGGCATTCCATTGTTGCTATGGAATTAACCGTAATGTTGGTTTAGGCGGCTACTTTTCAATTCTTTTTGTCGGTGCATCCACATTGCTAAGAGTGGAATAAATGGCGCTGCCATATATTAAACAGCCCGTAGTAGTTTGAATTATGACGTTTCACATGCCTGTGGCTTAAATTTTTATAGATTGGAAGTTGGCAGCAATATATTACCTGATCTTTGGGGCTTTGGGGCAGCAAAAGCCCATGTACAAGCATGGCAAGCATGACAGCTGAACTCATTTTACAAGAGAAAGTGATGTGCTTCTTGCCCAATAATGTGACGTGTCGGAGTGATATGCAGGCAGCTTGGCGGCCAGTGTGAACCAGGCACTGCTGGCATTGAAGGGAGCAGCAACGCCAGCTTTGCATTTTGAGGTGTGTAAATTTAAAAATGCTTTGTTTTACTTTTTGCATGTTTTTAGGATGGCACGGTAGCTTTCATTTCTTCTAAGTTAAAGGTCCTCACAACTGTTTTGCATGGAAAAAAAAAGTATGTTGTACCGTAACATTTCGAACTGCCCCTACCTTTGTAAGGCCCCCTTCACTCTAAGCCTCAAGATTCATCGCACCTGAACCGGCCTGCGACGGCTGGCTGGTTTATTATCTCGCCCAGTAAGGTTCAATCATAGCAGCCCAATAGCCGAATCTCAAGGTGCCATTTCTCATTTTTCTTTTCGTGGACTCGGTTTCTTTTGGCGACAACATGCGCTCGATATTTTTGCTAAGCTGTGGGCCTCTACCCGAAGATACTGTGGCGTGGTCCTTCAGGAGCTGTGGTATAAGCAACGCACTGGTTGGCTCGGAGGAAGGCGACCGGCGTGGTGAACTAGCAGAGCTGAGGTGCCAGGAGACCGGGCCAGACTTTAAGCGGACTTCTCCGAACTTTTCTTTTAATGGTTTTGCAAGCGATGACTAACATTCTTTGGCAAAATTCTAGGTGCATGCGCATTCTGTTTATTCTTCCCGGCAGGGGATCTACGTCACCGCCATCTTGAATTTTGTTGTCATTTTTGGATAGTGCCCCCTCCCCACTTTGCCCTTTGCCAGTTATCTCCACTTGCCTACAGGGAGGCATTTGCTCAAAATTTTCACGTAATAAAAATGTGTAATTGCTTGATTACAGTACATGCACACGGCAGGAGTACTTAAGCACCTAAGCAGTTCTTTTGGGCTGTGTATATGAAGGCATAAATGGCGAGTTGAGTGCCTGAGACACTTTGCTTCCATCTCATTGCCAAAGGGCTTTCTAAGCTTTCCACTTCAGAAGCTTTGCTTTGCAACCTGCTTTATGCTTTGAAATGGGTTTGGTATGTCTCCTACGTGTTATGCCATTGCTAGTTTATGCCACCCTGCGATGGGAGAGTCTGTGACAATAGTGAATTTCTCTACCTGCTTTTTTTTTAATTCTATTAATCTGTAGTGAACTGGAAGGGACAAGCTCCCTCCCCCTCTCTGGTGCTAAGTTTTTTGCATTGTGGAATGCCTTCTACATGCCATGGAGTACTTCTGAAGAAGAGATTTCTCTGCTATGGGCACTGACGTTGGACATCAGCTTTTTAGCAAATGGGGTGTTTAAAGCTTTCACCTGAAACAATCTATCACACTGCAACAAAAAAACACTTGGAAGAGTAGAAACTGCTTTTTCCGGCAGATAAATGTCATACATGCTGAAAGCCGCCATGATGGCAGGACGTAGCCACTCAAGTTAAAACATAAAACTTTGATATCCAAACAAATAGCTTGTGCCATTCCTCCTGTTTTTGTTCCTGGTGTTTTTGTTTGGCTACGAACGACGTAGGAGCAGCTGCCCTTGCTCTGTACTTGCTCCATGTTTCAAGCGTATTTGAAGTACAGAATTTTCAAAATGGTGTTACTTGCATACAATCTGCCTAAATGATTAAGAGCTTTTTAAGAGTCATGCCTAGGATATTTTTAATGTGCAAGCGACAATTCTTTCTTTTTTTTTCGTGGAATGGGATATTGGTGAATTGCATTTTATCATTAAAGTGTGTGAACTGATACTTCATTTTGTGTTCACATATTCAATCATCTCCCAGCCCTTGCCAGAAGAAGCCCCTCCAAAGTCGGAAACCAGTCACATCTCGTGCAGCCCGGTGCAGCCAGGACCAGGTTGCGCTACCTCTTCTGACCAGAATCAGCAGCCAACTACGATATTGATGGCTGCCCAAGTGGAGCTGTCCATGCAAGTAAGGAATGTCTTATTTACATTTTAAAAGTTTGTGAAATGGTGTGCTCCCGTACTCCTATATGAAACATACCGTGGCACAGAGTATACAGGAGATTATTAATAGCCTTGTGTCATTTTTGGAGGCTAATAACATGAATTGACTATGAGCTTGTCAGAACAACAGACCTCGGGGATACTAATAACTGTTGTGATAAAATGGGCAGAATTGTGCGGAAGGAACATCATGAGCCACCCTTCGGCTTCTTAACAACTCGTGCATTATATTCAAGAGAGAATCCAAACGGTCGAAATGGGAAGAGAGAGTAGACAATTGGCTCAACAGATTGGCCACCACTCTGCACCAGTCCTTCACTACAATAAGAGATTGCCTTGGTATCTGTGCAGTGGCAAATTGTAGCTGGTTAAGTTGCTTTTTCAGAAACTGGGGCACAGTTGAAAACCCCTATCATTGGCAGGTGGTGTATAAATGTGGCTTGATTTATCATTAGACACTGTCAGTGGACACAGTAGGAGCAAAAAAACAAAAAAAAAACTGATGTTTGAGTACTATCAAAGTTCTTCCGTGGATTTGAATATGGGGGATGGTAGTCTGTACAAAATATTTTTAACCCTTTCTCTGTCGGGTGTTTCTGGCCGTGACGCACCACCAGTGTCGGCTTGGTTTCTGGAATATCGGGGAAGCAGCATAGTGATTTATTTGACTATGATAGTGTCTCGAACGTAACGCGTGAAAAGGAGAGTGTGTGGGTGAGAAATCGCCTGTCTTTCAGATATTTTCAGTTTGCCGTGCAGGAGAATGATTGCTCTTGTTTGCAGTCCCACTCATGGAGGGAGCACTTTCAGCAGCCCACACAATGTACAGAACTGACGCGTTGCAAAATTATGATGGCAGATAGAGATAAAAGGAGGATACAACATTGATACAACCACCTCACTTGCCGCTGACAGCGACAAGTGAAGGCACGGCGAGCGAGCAAAAGCCGCAATTGAGTCATATTTCGGTCTATTGGAGAGGCAGCGGTGCGCTGGGAAAACCTGGCGCAACGTAGCAGATGCGGGAACAGAGTAATAATAAAAAAAAACGTAGGAACCCATTGCGGATTGCACAACAGCCCTTGCACGTGTGCCGCTTGGTCACTCATCCAGACAGTACAGCGCACGGAGCGACCAAGCCCGCCCTGCAACAGAGGGTGGATGCGGTCGCTCCATGCTCTTCGATATACAGTGAGAGAGTTAGCGACAGAAAATGCGAGCTACTAGAAAGATTCGACAGATCGCGTGAACAATCCAGGCGCACCAGCTGTGCGTTATGGCGCGAATTCTTGAACACACAATAGAGAATGTACTGGTACGTCAGTGACACTGCAGAGGGGAAATGTGAAAACGTACCGGTGTGTCAGTGACAATGAAAGGGTTAAATTGTAAATTGAAATTTAAATTTAAAAAGAGACCAAAATGAATTGGGACCTTTGCAGTTGTTTAGCAAGAGGTGTCTTGCTTACAAAGGACATTCAGTATTGAACAAATTGAGATTCGTGTTTCGTGTTACTGCATTTCAGCCAGAGGAGGTGCGACCAGCCACTGCAACATCTCATCTTGAGGCTGCACCAGCCACTGAGCCACTCCATCCAGACAACACTGAGGAACTTTTTGTTGTCAGCAATGGAAAGGCAAGCTGTTTGGCCCCAAATATGATTTATTCTAAACATTTCGTACTCTTCTAATTTTGCGTGGACAGCATTTTTTAAATGGGTGCTCTTACAAATGCCCGTGGATGTTTTGTATTCTTGCAAAGTTCAGTTGTGTGGCAAACTAATTTTTCTAAAAGATTTTGTTTAACATCAATAAAGTGTAAATATATTTATAAAAAATTATAGGATATAAAATCTTTTTGAATGGTGCACGGCTACAGTCATGTAGGTTAGCTAGCACAATAAAGTGTTACAGGTGCGGCTAAAGTTCTCATTGTTTAATTATAAATAAACCAGCACAAAGCACCAGTACAGGACTGTGTTAACTGTTGAAGTGACGGAACACTAACTTATTTTTGGTGCTTTACTTGCTCTAATAATCGCGTCATTGTTAATTAGCTAACTGTAGTGTCTTAAACTAGACCTGTTGCATAATCATTAGTAAAAGTTCATCTAGTTTACCCTTGACACATGCTGAAACGAAGTAAGTTGCACCAGAGTCCTTCAATGCTTCTCTGGTCATGAAACTCCTAGCCAAGTTTCGTACGCGCACAAAGGCTACCGCGAGGGGCGCAACCGCACATCGGAGGGCATCGGGCGGCCGCCGCTACTCTGCAGCCTGACCGGTAGGCAGGAACGCAGTAGCAGCATGCCCGTTCGCACCGAATTTTTTCGCCACTCACAAAATGACAAGTCCATTTGAGCAGCCCACGACACGTAAACCGAAAGCGCACTGCTGATAAGGCGGCGAGCATCTGTTTTATCTTACTCCGTGGTCTGTTCCCGGCCAAACGGGCTCTGACCAACGCCCCTGGCTGCCCTCCGATCAACACCAGCGCGCGGCGCGGCAGCGTACGAAGCTCTCCCATAGCGTGATGTCGAAGTTTCAGGACCAGAAGGGAATTGAAGGACTCTGGTTGTACCAATGCATATGAAGCACACAATCATAGTATTGCCCAGTAAATTCATTTCAGTGATACAGCTCACTGCTCAGATAATTAAGTGGTTTTGTGCGTTGTGTGGCAGCTAGTCAAAATTGCCATTTCCTTTCTTGAAAGGCAGATTTCTTAAATTCATGCTGTATACAGTTACACCTCGATGTAGCGAACTTCAATGAAACGAAACCCTCGAAGTATCGAACCACAGAATTTTTTGTAACTTTAAGTGTATGCACACCATGTATTTTCACCCCCTGTGTAACGAAGTCCCGTTTGCCGAAATTTTAATGTAACGAAGTTTCATCGAGAACTAGGCACAAAATTTTAGTTCTAGAAGTAAATTTCGGGAGACGCAAGGGCCGAAACGGGGTCTCAATAAAATGCGAGCGGCAACACTGGCCGCCCAATGCCGCGGATGCAGCGAGCCACGGAGTCCGTGAGCAAGCTCCTCACATGCAAACTGCGTGGCGTGCATACACGGCTGGTGCACTCTTTCTGTTTCTGTCGAAGCTTAATCGCCTACGCGGGCATCATCATGAACCACATGGGGCATTTTCGGCACGGACACCACCCGCGTGATGCAGTCAGCTGCAGCGACCGCTTCTAACCACTCGCTGAAACGCAACTCGAGGGGCAAATGAGAGGGGCATGTGAGAAAAAAAGCAAATAACGGGGATGACATTTTCACTGTAAAACTTCACAAGCCCCGCTTACGAAAGCACTCATCAAATATCCTCTGCGGTAATAAGCCTAATCGTCTCTAGCGGGGCCGCAGGCACCACATTCCACTGCTTTGCCCTTCGTTTGAGTTCGCTCATGCTTGTTGGATTCAATCGTTCCAGCAAGCATTTGTGAAGTTTAAAGAGCCTTCCGAACTCATGTTTTTTCACTCTGCCTCGGCCAGAAAGCGACTCGAATTGCGCAGATTTTTGGGGGGTGACGGCTGCGCGCGGCAGTGGGAAGAACCTGACCAGCTTCACCAATGGGAAGCCGTGCACTCGCTCGGGGATGCCAGCTGGCCCCGCCAGAGACGATTTGGCTTACCACCGCGGATGATATTTGATGGCTGCTTTCCTAACCGGCGAGGAGACGTATTGGAGTGAAAATTTCGCGGATCTTATCCGCTTTTTTTCTCGCATGCCCCTCGTTTGCTTCTGGAGTGGCGTTTCAGCGAGCGGTTAGAAGCATCGCATGTGTGGTCTCCGCGGCTGCGTCAGCGCGCCTGAGGCTTGTAGGGCGCGTTTTTGCGTGCAGAAAACGCCCCATGTGGTTCACGCTGATTCCCGCGTAAACGATTAAGCTCCAACAAAAACAGAAACAGTGTGCCAGCCGTGTATGCGCGCCACGTTTTCGTTTGCAGGAAATGCTTCACGCCATGAACACTTAATTATAACCACGAATTCAATGTAGTGAAATTTTGATGTAACGAAGTAAATTACGAATGTTACCGAATTCGTTACATCGAGGTTTAAATGTAGTTCAGGTCAGTGATAGGCCATCGTTTCTTTGAAATTTCTTGAAACATTTGTTGTAGGAACCGGAAGCTACTTAGGTTATGATATATTATGGCATTAATTTATCACCCGTTGACAGAAATTGCAAAATTCATTTAACCCTGCATGAAGGACTGAACTTCTTGATTGTGGAATTTGGCCAACCGTTAGTTAAAATTTTTCTAACCACCTCACAAGCATTCAGGCCTCTATAATAATTGTCCAAGGGACCCTGCAGCACTTACCATTGACTACTCGACATCTATTTTTTGGGGAAAGCTGGAGTCTCAGCAATCTCCTGCCGCAAGAATTATAAAAATTGTTCGCTATCACCAAAACTACATGCAATGAGAAATCGCGCATAATCGTTACCTCTCGACTCAACCGTGGACAGACAACGCGACGAAAGCTGCGCGCTCTCTCCCGGAGAGGGGGCCAGCTTGCGGCGTTCTCTTCGGTAGCCTTCGATAGATTACAGGCTGAGGAGTTTTCGTTTTTTCTCTGCAACGTGGAGGGTCTATTTCTAGTTTGGTGCAACAAAAAAGCAGGCATTGCTGCCTGCTCGCAAGCGCGTTCATGCTGGTAGGGCGTTTCTGAAGCAATAAATATTTGTTGTGGAGTGGTCTGGTTGATAGGAAAGTTTTGATTCAAATTCTGCGCGCACTCAAAAGACAAAAGAAACGTCAAAACCGTTCATACAGGTTCCGGCATAAAAGAGGTTGCTGCACAGCTCTGACAACGGTGGATTGTCACGTGAAATGCTAGAAATAAGCCACGAAGTTGAGCAGCAAAAACCAATAGTACAGCCACCGCACAAATGACGTCACATCGGCTGTGCAGTGGTGCATAATGAGGGAAATTAAAAACCACGCGGTTGGTTTTTTCGCACCTTTTACAGCTATTTGCATGCTCACCGCTTCACGTGCACGTGTATTATTTGGCTCAGGCATTCCTGGTAATGCAATCTGAACATTGCGGAGGTTTATTGCACTGCTCAAAGAACATTGCAGGGTCCCTTGTTAATGTTAATGGTAATTGCTCATGCAAAACATTGTCTTTTTTTCTCTTTCTTTTTTCCCCCCACTCAGGTTCCAGTTGCCCCTGGTTTGTCCATCAGTTCTGACCGGTGGGAGGGGCTCAACAAATCCAAAACTGACAGCCTGTTTGTGCGGGACACCGTTCGAACGCTCTGGAAACCAGAGGCACTAAAAGACAGGAGTGTGACCGGGAAGCCCTGCATGGCCAAACTGAAGGCAGGTGCCCAAGGGAAGAAAGAGCTGACGCCTGAAAAACTTGGTGCCGTCCGAAGTGAGTCTGTTGGCTTAAATTACAAGCACGCATCCATAAAAGCTTCAAGTGAATTCTTATAGGTTGTGCATGTATTTTTGTCTGCTGTAACATGTTCACCGAGTACATCATCTAGCGTGATTGGTTTAGGAGCGGAGTTCTGTAGGCCGGCCCACTTAAGATATTACAGTGAATCACATAAGGCTTTGCTAAAAACTTTAGTAAATACAGAAGCCACTACAACTTAGTTCCTAAAAAGCTTTTATAAACAGCACAAACAGTGGGGGATGTTACTGGTGATCGCTAGTCTTCAGGACCTGCGTTACACAACTGAGACAGGTGCTTGAGACGGAAGTAGTAGGCGGACATGAACATTTACAGAGACAGCACGCGATAATCAGAATGGCATGACAAGGGGTAAAGAGTAGCCTCATTTGACCATGGAAAGTATTCACAGGTGGTACAACTAGCTGAGCATGTATGTAATATCGCTTGATTAATGGGTCAGCCACGCACACAAAAGGTTCACGTGCACCCTCTAAACACACGTTCTCTGCTCCCTTTTCCATTTTGTGCAGGTTTTTCATTTTGTGGTTACTTCGTCAAACACCACCAAACTGAAGCTCCCACAGAGAAGCGCCTAAAGGCATTCAATGGATATGTTGCAAACCTGCTGCGGGACCTGAAATAAAAGGGAAAAAGCAGCAGCTTCCAGTACTCTTTTGCGTATACAACTGGGCAAAGATCTATGCACATGCGCAGCACAATATCAACACCTGCACATTGAACGCTTGTATGACACGCACACATCGAATACATATTGTCGCTCACCCCAGGGAAATCTGTATGATAAACTTGAACGACATCGCTTGCAACGATCCGACCTTGTTGATCCAACGTATACGATGAGCTACTACGATGAGCTTCTACGATATCTCAATGATATCGTTGAAGCCTATGATATCATTCACCTTAGGATCCCATAATCTCGTATACGAGTTATCGTTCATATATCGTTTGATTTTTTTCAGTAGGGCTCTTTGCGGGGAATTTAATTAATGCCCCGTAACAGACCCCCCGTTGTTAGTAGCACCGTCTCGGTGCTAGGTAGGGTGAAGCTGTAGGTTGCGAACAGTGTGGCTAGTAGGGATTTGCTTTCACAGAACTGCTGTGCCACCACTCACGCTTGAAAACGCCGCGCCACCTCTCCTGCCATCTATGAAGCAAGTATGGAAATACTATGCGATGGACGGGGTGTGGCACTGCCAAAGTACGGTAGATAAGTACAAAAAGGTGAACAGCGCAAACAGACGAAACACGAGAAGAAAGGGGCAACCACGAATGCTGACTTACAATTGAAATTATTTTTCGCCGTGTCACATATATGCGCTGACAGTAAAAAAATACAAGAAAGCAGAAATGACATGAATTCTGTAGAAAACCCGAGCAGTCGTCACGCTGCACCAATGCCATGTGCCCCGAACACGTGCTGAACTATCTGTGGGACAGAAAATTATTCTCTTTTTGGAAGAGGGACAACGAGGGTAAGCTCACACACTTTTCCTTTCGGCGCTCTATTTGTGCCGCCTCAATTATATCTCTGGGTATTTTGTCTTTGTGTTTTGCAATGGGGATATTCAGTAGTCTTCTGCGGAAGTTACGAAACGTGACTTTTCATAGGAGAATGATAAATTTCTGCCGCAACAATTGGGAGTCTGGCGCATCAAGAAAATCGCACCACTGTTGGAGCAGAAAATGGGAAACCCATCCTTTGTGGGCGAACAAGACAGGCTGTGCGACGTTTTGCTGGCGATACCTGCAGATTTATCAGCGCTTCTAGGTGAAGAAGGGTGCCTAATTTTGTCCCCCGGCCCGCTTTTAACATACAAACATATTTGTACACTGCACAAATTTCTTGCTAAATATTTTCCGCATTCAATATAACATCGTTTATAAAATTTCTAGAATAGGTAGACAGCTTCGCTGGAAATTTCCACCGCTGTATTGCCTTTCAAAAGTCCTGTGCACTGCGACATTGGATTTGAACTGAAAGTGCGCGATCATACTTAGTATCGACGAGATAACATTTCGTCATACGAAATCACCAAACAAAAAGAACTATCCCTTTCCTATCACACAATTATGCATGCGGTTGGACCAAATTTAAGCTAGGCACGTAGTGCTTCGAACGGAAATAATTGTGGTCATTGCTGCAACGATTTGTGAGTTCTTGTGCGATTCCATTTGGCTAACTGCCAGGTGTTTTGAAAAAACAAAGCATGAGAAGGAAAACGGGAAAAGGGGTGTTGAGGATAAGGATCAAGGCCATGCTTCTGCTGAGGGCGCCGTTTTTGACCTCTTCTTGCTCGACCTACCGATGGTGATTTCTCTTATTAGTTCGTTCCTTTCGTTCTTTCACGGAAACTGTGTTTGCTGTTCCGAAATGTTCTATATAGACTGCAGGGAATCCGACGCAGTGCACTCATTTCAGGCGTTTTTCTCGCTCTTTTTTTCATGTTTCTAAAGAAATATAACACATTATTGGGACCATAAATACTGCGGAACGAGGAAAACGCACGTATCAAGTGCAATTCGTTGGACACCACTTAGGTAAACGTTACCATAACGTAAAGTCATACGCTATAGATTGACCGCGGTGGCCGCTTTTCTGATGGAGGCTAAAAGCAAAAACACCCGTGTGTTCGAAATTTCGGCGCACGATGAAGAGCCCCAGGTGGTCAAAACTAATCCGGAGCCCCCCACTGCGGCGCGACTCATCACCTGCGTAGCGTCGCCGCATTAAACCCTATAATCAATCAACCAATCAGTCTGAGAAAAAAGGGCGGAAAAAACGACAAAATCGCAGGCTTTCTCCCCTAGCCCAGGGTGTTTCTCCCTTTACTTCATTACCCGTAGCGCCCTCTCTACGGCGTCTACGGAACACATACAAGCGTGGCCTCCGGGATCGGCTACCGGCGGCGCGCCGCCGGCAGCAAATCGCGGAGACCACGACGGAGGCCATTACGGAGGAGTGTATAAATTCTCCCCTGCAGTCTGCGATCAGCCGGCGGTGCCGACGCCGAAACGGAACCGTTCTTCATTCTACAGTGGCATTCACCGATCGGGCGTTCACGACGACTCTGTGAAACACCGTCCTTGCAGTGTGCTACTTCCTTGTCTTTTCGGTTTTGTTTTTTTATCACCAAGTGCGCGCCACGCAAACGCACAGCTTGCCAGCCGTATTTTTGGCGCACATTCTGTGGGCGCCGCTGCATGCTTGCTGGAGGCGATTCGCCTTCGCCCTGTTTAACGTTAACAACGTTTCTACTGACGCCAAAAAGTAAAACAGGGCAGCGACGATACTAAACTGCCCCCTTTTTTTTATCAGCGAGCAAGGACCGCAGCCTATTGATGCATCAGCTATGAATAGCAGAAGGCCCCTTTTCGATAGCATTTTGGCTGGCGTGTCTGAATGGTTATCATGCCCGCGCTATACATTTCGCTAAAAGCGCCAAGCAAGGCAATGAGCGTCATCACTCAAATATACCGGCCGTACGATTTCGCTAGGGGTTTTTTGCTTTCAGCTATTTTACTGCTTCCCAGAAAGCATAAAAATATTAGAAGTTTGCAATTTTACGGGTTACATTTGACAAAATAACAAAAGGCACTTGAGGCTCGCGCATTGCTGTGGGTTCTAGAAACAAACAAAAAGCTCACCGTTTCACACTTGCATGCTCGGCAATCATTGTTATTAATACTTCGGAGCCGTTTAAGGTTTAGGTGTGCTTTGCGATCACGCGGACATGTGAAAAGTGTGCTATGTGTTGTGAAATGTGTATCTATACGTGTATTATGCTGGCGGTGTTGTCTATTGCGTGCATTGTGCATTGGCAACGCCTTAAGTGAAGCGTGTGTCGCTGTGTTGTGATATGTTTCTTCGAAGTCTGTGCCCACCAACGCGCGACCTCTTTAATGTTGCCTTTATATACGTTAACCATAAAGGAAACGCCCTGATGTAAGCGCCTACTGATAGTAATGATTTAGTAGCTGCTTCTCCACCTGTCCGTTTTTTTTCAGCGTCATCTATCGGTCATTTTGAAACTTTTACGATTACTTTATTTCGAGTACGCTAGAGAGCGAGTAGTGTCATCTCCTCGCTCGGACAGATGCAACGGATCCGTTTCCCGTGCCGCCTGCCCCGCCTGTGCGCTGACATTTGCGGTTGCAGACGACCTGCGTTTTGATGCATCGGTTGTAGCAAGGTAAGGTGACTAACAACAACTAGTTGTTGTCAACCGGCCAGATTGGATGCGTCCTGTGTCGGTGAACGGCGGAGTTACAAGTCTTTGGGAAATAAAGGCGGCATTTCGAAAGCAATAGGTATGACTTCTGCTCTGTTTACATCGGCGCGTTAGCGCTAAACGCGTAGGTGGAGCGCCTAGCGGGACGAATGTAAGAAGTCGCGCATCTACAATTGCCGCCATGGCTTGCTAACCGAAGTTGTCGTGCTCGGTAGGTAATGTCGATTGGTTATTTTAGCGCATTTTAAGCGCACACAACCTGAGTAACCTACACACAAAACACAAGTTAGCCTGAATGGGAGTTTCTTGGCTGGAATACGTCTTTTAAACTCCTCACGACAGGTGGCCTGCTCCCACGTGTGGTAGTATGATGGTGGAAAAACTGCCAGTTTACACCGGGGGCCACAAGCCGTCGTAAATAAGCGCATTTACCACGGTTGTACCTCTTCACAAAACGCAGTATCTGGCTGTGATTACTGCGTTTGTCCTAATGGGAGTATTAAAAACTCCCACGCCACCTCCATTTCCTTCTCCTCCTCCTTCACCCCTTCCTCCTTTACGCGTCCTTACAAAATGGCTGCCAGTTGGTGTCGTGTGTCGTGTGAGCTCCAGCGCCCCCGAAAATTTATTGCCAGTGTGAACTTGCGGCCGGACGAACGGATGTGAAATGCTTCCCAACAACCGAAGCTCGTTGCGAATATTGTGGAACCAGCCTGGACTGACGTGCGACGGACTGCAACGTCGCCTCCGTGTCACCGACCTTCGACCCGACGGAATACGCCAGCAAGCCGACGCGAGGCCTAAATGCAGTGATCGCTGAGAGTGGCTCGTTAAAAACAACGCGGTTGTGCCTCTGCGAGGTGGTTGAAGGTAAGAGTTTCACGTTTTTTATTGTACGCAACATTTTGGCAGACTTGTGCCCCTTCTAGCGTCAAATAAACTCAACGTGTTTCCCGCGCCACTGCACGGGCGATTCTCCGCCACTGGAGGTGAGCGTTGTGCGTGAAAGACGGCACCATGCCCGGAACGTCATTGGGGAGGCCGAACGGTGTGAAAGCAATGCGTATTTGCGCGGGTCTCGAGCAGAACACTCACTGGTTCACACTCGCAAGCAGAATGAAAACTGTCCGAACTCTGGACGGCTGTTAGGTGTTTTTGTTAGGCTGTGTCTGTGGCTTACTGGCAAGCGAGGGTGAAGTTGGCCGGTCAAACGTCGCAGGGAAGCCGCTTTTCTTGAGAAGTAGGTGTGGTGCCAGCCGCGCCTGCTACGAGGAGGGTGACTGCCGCGTGCCGCCGGCGATTAATTGCTTTCACTGGAAAGGGAGAAGGTCGGGGCTCCGTGGGAGCTCTCCGTACGCTAGGCGCGTGTAACTATAACCAGCAAACGCCATTCGAGGGAGCATTCTGTAGAGTCGACAGACGACTGCTTATTTTATTTTATTTTTTTAAGGGGGGCACGCGCAGGCGTCACACCGACCGAAATTTTTCCTTAACTTTCGGTGAGGGGACAGAGGGGCAGTGCGGGGGGTAAAACCTGAAGCTCGTTCCCAGAACACTACACGCAAGGAAAAGAGGGAAATGAAGCATTTTGAGAAGGTGGTCGCCACAAGGAAGGGTCGCGCACGTTTTTGAACAGCAGAACACTTCGTTTTGACGAACTAGTGAGCGCAGGTGTCTCGGACAGAAGTGCAATTTTGCGTAGCTTTAAACAAACATTCAGACATTACGGAAAGTTGGACACAAGAGTGACAAGTTCAGCGTGTTTACAGTGCCGTTTCTTTTTTTTTTTTCAGTTCAGATGCCCAATATGCTTATGTATTTGTAACCGCAGATTTAAAGCGTTTTGCTATCCCTCTAATGAATGTGCTACTGTGGCTTCCAGAAGAACGTGCCAGGGGGTGCGGCAACGTCAGCGTTTGGGAGGCAGGTGCAAGCAAACAGCGCACCGACGACATGCTGACCTCATTGTTTGCAAATGGCTTAAATTTTTTTCGTTTAGGAGTGTTGTAGTAGATAAAGTTCTTACCAAGATACCTTGTGTTCTCGGAGTAGGTGTTTTGTTGATTCAGTGTTTTTATTGTCTTATTAACGTGTTCACACGTATATCGTATCCATGTAATTTTTATGCAATAAATTGACTGTGCTGAAAACAAACTTTTCACGTTTCGCCATTCAACGTTTGAAGCGGAAAAAGTCTAGAAATTACGTGATCCCCAACGAAAAATAAAAATGCGGCCTGTGCCCTTATTAAGAACTCCCAAATGCAGTAATAAATTCCACTGCAGCGCATATATATGAAGCGCACAAAAACACACACAAAAAAAAACCTCGAATGCAGGTCAACACTGCTCCCAACGCGCCCCCTGAAAACTCCCAGTTGGAGGAAACAATACACTCCCAATGGTACCCCTGGAAACTCCCATTGTAGTGGCAGTAAAATGAAACTCCCATATGCTACTGAAAAAACTGCCGAAATAATGGGAGTAAGGCGAAACTCCCATTGGAAGGAGTTTTGAAAACTCCGAATTGGTACTGAGTTATGACACAAGCCATTTACTCCCATTCCGGCTTATTTGTGTTCTGTGTGTACCTATTTGTACTTTCTCCATCCTCAAACCGAGCAGCTCGCTAGGCCTTTCTAGCCTTGCTCTGGTAGCACTTTCAGGGGAGGAACACTCCTACATTATCTCATGAAAGGGGGAAATCTTCCTTCACTCCTGGAGGGAGAAACACGCTCCTCCCTCTTAAAGGGAGAATCTTTCTACCTCTTAGGGAGAAGTATATGATACATTCGTGTACCACCGGATTTATTTCTGAAACACCACAATGCTTTAAAATGGTTGTGTAATATCACGATTGATGGGTTCTCGAGCCTATCCAATTTCACTGCTAACCAGGTCCGCGCAAATCGACTCATATTTATTCAGCCGCATTACACTTGCATACGTGAGGACGCACACTAAAACAATATGAAACGCAATGAGAATGCTCAAAACGCACAATGTGGCTTACAGGTAACAAATCACGTCGTGAACAAACGCGGTAACCGACTACGGTTGCGTTCAGACACGGGAAGCATTTTCTGCACAGTTCAACAATAAAATTGCTCCAATACGCCGCTTGCAGACTTGCAACGATCGCCGTCGCCCATTTGGGTGGCGCCCTCTTCAGATTTAGGCGCGCTAGGGCCACCCCGGCCAGTGTGCGGTCATGAGAAACTGCCCGTAGAGCTGCCTATTTTGCGTGACACTCTAGCTACGTAGTATCAGAGTGTGGTCACATAGCCCCGCTTATTTTTTGTATACAAGCAGCAGTACGGCGCAGGGTGGTTAATGTGGTTCCCCAGGAGCTGTGGGTTGGTTTCTGAGGGCTGCTGTAGCACGCCTGGTGTTACTCTAGTGGAGCTCAAAGTGGGCAACTTGGGTATATACTTTTGAAATAGCTGCCCTTAAATGCACAACACAAATAAAAAGGAGACTGCACGAACCGTGGGAGGGGGAAGTAGAGAATAGTTGGCTCTTCGCGCTTCAACAGCACTCTTGAAGCTACATGAGTAAGAGTCAGTTTTTAGCCAAAAATATTGGCCGTGTATCTGAGCCTATTGTTGCAAATGTCGACGAAAGACAATAGTCTTTCGTCAACATTTGCTAAGTAAACGCCTCCGTTTGTTTTACCGCTCACCTCTTCGGCTGTTCCCTTCCCATCGCACTCCTCCGAATACAAACACGCTAGAGGTTTTCTCAAGTCAATTTAAATTTACTGTGTCCTACTGCTTCAGGCCTGCTTCAGACCTATAGCTGGCGTACGACGGAGACGCGCGTGAATCGATGAGCCCTACTTCAACGTTTATGGATCCACATTTCCTTACTTCAGGGGCGTTCCAAGCGGAACGTGGAACCTATCTAGTGGAAGATTTCGTAACTGTTGCCATTCGAACTCTTCAAAATGCTGCCAGGAGTTATAGTGCACGGGTGACAGCAGGTTACGGAGGGATTTCTTTTTCTGCACTGGATATAGCATTTCATTTGCTATTACGAAAATCAAGCATCTATAACGAAACACAGCAAATATACCTTGTGTATTGATTTTCAGCTTCTTATTTGCGTAATATTTTGTTCGAGTTCAACAACGTTGACAAGTATAAGCGTCGCCACCGTACTTATACGTTTATTTTTGGCTGTGGCTATATAAGATTATCGCGCAGCATGTTTCACTTTGGCCGTCTGGCTGAATTAAATGACATAAACACAGACAGACCGACAGACAGACATACGGACAGCCAGACCAAAATTTTGCCTTTCAAGTGGCCCAAGAAAGACTGCATTGACTAAAGAATATAATTTGACAGCTTACGTTTCCTCCCGCCGTCTCTCTCCTATAACGGGGTGGTCCTCCTTCACGCAGGTATACGCCCAGCGAGTCCAAAGTAACACTTCATTTTTTCGAACAGTTCTCTTCACCTAACATGCTGTGCCATCTGGTGGTCCTAATGCAGAAGACGTATTGTGCTGCCTCTCTCCACAAAGTCATATGGAACGGTTCAGCCACTCCCACCGTTTACGAAATGGCCACTGGGGAAAAAAACGTGCGTGAAAAATTGCAACCACGAGAAGAATTCCGTGGCCATCACTGAAAAAAGAGGCATCTTTGAAAAGCGATGTTTAAGACTCATGCATACAGTGTACCTATGGGCCACCGCAAAAACTGTTGTCAACCTACGATTTTCAATTGTGTACATCTTTTTAACATGTCGTTATTGTGAATTGTCAATACCAGTTGTGGTCTCTATAAGCGAGTATTGCACTATGTGTTTAAGGAGCATTTGTTTAAACCATTAAATTGAAGAGCAAAAAGCGGAAATGATACAAAATTCTCTGGGAAATATTTGCATGCGACAAGTTTGTTATTTTGACTGGGCTTTCCCGCCTAACAACCTCACTTCCTCCCTTGTTATGAGCTTGAGACCTATAGCCAATATTGGAAATCAAATTACCTAAGTTAATTTTTCCACAGCGGAGCTACTTAAACTTGATGAACCATCGTGGATCACTGATAGAAAACTTCCATCATCGGCCAAGTGAAGACGAGGAAACTGCCAGGCCAAGAAGTGTAATGGAAAGTGACGAGGGGGCAAGGAGCTCACGAAAAGATAGTGGGAATGCCCGCCTCAAGACACGAAATGTTTATAGGGAGCTCCCTGGAATCGAACCCGAGGCTGTTACGCCGTGATACCAGGAGCCGAACCACTGGGACACCCAAAGAGGCCGGGGGGTACGGGGTAGCAGCGGCGGGCAAAAGCAACATGTGCAGCCAGTTGGAAAGAAACAAAAGGTTGTGTTGGCACGCAGTACGGACCACCTACAAGGAAAATACGCCACATAGAAATTTTCACAAGGATTGGAGCGGAATGGGTAAGTTTTGCAGCGAAAAAAAACAGATATATCTAACAGGGAATATATGCCCTCATAGTGTGCGAAATCAATTTCATCTTGCCTTCCCAGGCCGCCTCCTTATGAGGCGGGATGTGAAGATGCACAGATGGGTTTGATACGTTGGAAATAAATAATAAACGAGCGAAAAAAGCAACAACCTAACCTCACCATTAAAGCGCAATAGCAAATAAATAAAAAGGGACGACAACGAAGTAAGAGAAGCCAAGGGACGAACCAGGGGAAAAAACTCTTTCTGTAGTCGGAATCTAACCTGGGTCCCTCGCGTTATGCAAGCGGCTTCGATGCGATTGCGTTCGTGGCGTGGTGTCTCGCGTACTGTTCGCGTCCCCAGTTCCCGTGTGTTCGGGCCTGAAGTTGGGGCACAGACGGACACTTCGCGCTACAGACTCCGAGTTCGCGAAGCCTGTACCCGCGGATTATAGCGCGTCCCAACGCGGTTCACTTTGGGAGAGATGTGAAAGCCTGCTGACAAAACAATCACGGCCTGCCAGTCATGGAAGTTTTTCGGCGGCAAGTTCGGAAATCCTTGTGAGGCGCAACAGCCGGCTCTCCGACGAAGGGAGACTGGCCGCCCGCTCTGGTGTTTCTCCAGCCTTGCACCACTGGTGAAAGCTGCGTCATTTTTGTGTGTGTGTGTTCAGTATTTTGCAGAACACGCGGCCTCGTAAACAGGGAAAACTTTGCTTTCCTATCAGTAGTTTTACAAGGACACAGCAGCGCAGCATGAAATAAAGGCAACACTCCGGCAGTCATAGATATATACAAAGGTTATTACAAATGTCCGCGTCATTTTTAGTCAAGCCTAAACGTTGATTTCATCATTTTTGGGATGGAGGCGAAAATCAAAAACGCCCGTGTGTGTTTGTGATTTCGGCGCACGTTAAAGATCCCCAGGGGGTCAAAATTAATTCCGAGCCCTTCACTACGGCACGCCTCATCGCCTTCGTTGCGTCGGAGCGGTAAAACCTACAATGAATCATTTTTAGTCAAGCAGTAGAGTAACACAGAAAAGCTGTAATTGAAGAAGAGCAAAGCGAAAAAAATATTTCGGTCTGATTTCTTTTCAGTACCCAAAGGCGAAGTCACATGGTACAAAAACTCGTGACAATGGCACGTTTTTGGGGCAACGCGATTTCCCGGAAGCCCCCGTAAGCTACGTCCCAGGGGCACGGACGCCACGTCACCGGCGTCTCCTCTTTTCCCATGTCCAAGCAGCGCGACTCTCAGAAACTCTCTGATTCGTGGTAATGCTGCCACTGGAGATTCCCGGCGCCTTTAATAGAGAACGCAGTACGCACAGCACAGATGAGAGTCACGTCTCAATCAGCCGTCCTAAGGTCACCGGGGAGCGGGTGGGTACAAAGTAACAGCCGCTTCCTTTTACGTTTTGTTGTGTGCAGTAGGTAAGCCTGTCAAACGGGCAGTGGTGGCCCTAGGAAGGAAGGAAATGCACCAATACGCGAAAACCGAAAAACGTACACATTAAAGACTTCTTGCGTTTCTGGTAATCAGCAAACCTGACAAATGGGCACCGCAATAAAAACAAACCAGCAAACCGTTACTTACTAAGAAACAAACAAGAAAATACCTCCTGGGATGGCGCGAAGCCTCTGGCAAAGCTCGGCAATGGCTAGGAAAGGATTGAGCAGATGCAGGTTACAGTCGGGCAAAAGCCAAATAAAACAGTCATGAACGCTTCGCTCAGGAAGTTGAGCAAAGTGCCAAGTCCTTGATTTGGCTAGTTGCTTTTCTGAGGCAGAACGCGCATTGCATCGTGCCGTGGTTGCAGAGAAGCTTTGCTTACAACCCTGAGCAAAGTTACAAAGGAAGCGTTGCGGACGGTAGAATGGCAGAGTATCTGGCGATTTGGCCGTTTGTATTACTGGCGGTTTGTACCTTGCGAGGGCGGCCCCGTCCTTGCTGCCCGTAAGAACCACAAAAAATACATTCACGGAGAACAGAGTCCTTGTTCGCAATAAGGCGAAAGAATAGGTACATTTTAAATGGATGCAGCTCCGGGAATTCCAACAATAAACGGTGCAGCGAACAGAATCATATATAAGCATCCGCTAAACACAAATAAAATTTCTTGCTGCATTTTGTGTAGTCGCGCAGCTTGAACGAATAAGTATTATGACTTCGTGTCGGATACTTTACGAGGCCTTGTGTACTGCTACACCATATTTGCACGCCCGAGTTCAGAGACAACACCGTTGGAGTTTATAGAAGCACGTTTATGGCGTTCGACTTTTTCCGTTTCGTTGGAGCCTTCTGCGCTTGTAAGTGAGCTTCCGTAGCGCGTTTCTTTGACGCAGTGACTGAGGGCCCCCTATGTTGCGAGTCACGAGGAGCGCGCTTGTTTTGTAGCGTAAGCTACACTGGCCGAGGTTGAGCAGTCTCGCGTGGACCTTTGCGAGGAGCATTGGATTGGATTGAATTGCATTGAATTGGATTAGATTAGATTGGATTGGCTTGGCTTAGAATTGGATTGGATTGGAATAAATCGTATTGGATTGAATTGGATTGAAAACCCAATCCGATTGGAGTACGGGTGTGTGGAGAATTGGGTCTGCACATTCGCCGGTCTGCGTATTCCAGAGGAGTGACGTCGTAGCCGCGACAGACACACTGGAGCCGGCGCGTGCCCAGCTGTGCGCCTCGGTTGCGCAGTAGCCAAGTCTGACGCTTCGCGGGAGCCGCTTGATAGCGGTTTCGCGTGGCTCCTCGAGAGCCGTGCTGCGCATGCGCGAGGAGCAGTGACTCGACTGGACTGGACTGGACTGGACTGGACTGGATTGCATTGGATTGGATTGTATTGAATTGGAAACCGTTTTAGTAGCAGTAAGCACGATTATCAGCCAATCCTAGACAACCAGGAAACCTCACGCTACGTATATCTTGGCATAGCTGAGGTAAGCATCTGCTAATTTTTTACACATGCAGTGGGCTTGCCTTCAGTCAGTCCGAAATGGAAGCACCCGTTGCACGCCCCAAAAGAACAGCTGTGTTTCCCACCCAGTGCGAACGTATACACTTCTTTTTTTCAAAGATATATAACAACTTTGTGTACGAGAACCTCAGTGGGAAAAAATGAAGTAAACCATGCTTTTTCGCGTTGTTTTATTACTGTAATTTCAATCGTCCTTTTAAGGCTTAAGCCCCATTGTAAGAAAAAGCAGCGTTGTCTTCTGAGACGAAAAACGACGGTCGCTGGTAAAAAGTAAACACATACAAAAATGTTGCAGTTTTTTAAAAACTGAACTTTTGAATCATTTCTACAAAGTACAACGGCCCGCCTCATAGCCCTTGTGGTCCTTTCGCGCCGTAAACACCTCAATCGATTAGTCGCTCAATCTCAGAACTAAAGCGTGACCGTAGGTGATTCTCTTCAACACTAAGGCTTTTTGGCG